>NC_047020.1:46432751-46732751 GCF_902652985.1 Pecten maximus
AACCACCAAAATTTTCTTCTAACTTTTCCAACCTTTTTAAATTAAAATACTTTAACTTCAGAAATAATAGAGTTTGTTAATATACCGCAGTCAAGAACTACTAATTATATGAATAGCTTCTTTCCTTCTACAATGGTTAAATGGAATGAACTTGATCCCTCTTACGAGACTCTATGGTCAATTTTAACATTTAAAAAGAAGCTTATAAAATACCTAATACACCTGTCTCTAATACGTTTATCAATTGTGTTCCGAGAAAACTTAATATCATTTTATGTCAATTAAGAAATTCTAAAAGTGATCTTAATTTTGATAAATTTCAAGATCACCTAATTGTGATACTTCTTGTAATTGTGGGTGCACCTAGGGAAGATCTTACTCATTTTTTCTTTCAATGTCCTTTGTATGATAATATTAGACATACATTCTTAGTATTCATGACTTATTAGGCTACTTAGATTTGCACTGCCTATTATATGGTATCAATAATGATTTCTGACCATTTAAATAATACCATCCTTATAAATGTTGATTCTTATATAAGATTATCAAAGCGTTTCTGTACTTTCTCGTGAAAAATACACATATATGATATAATATGATATTTGTATATTAATAATGAAAAATATGTTAACTGTATATTAACAATATTCTCAATGGGAATTACATATAAAAGTGTGTAAGTGGGTGTGCGTGTGTGTGAGAAAGCTGAATAGGTATAGTTAGAAATGTACATCTCTACCGGAATAGAAGAAGACTGATATAGGCATAGCCTGTTGTCTGATTCTTTTGTAAATACTCATTTAATGACTGTAATTAATGTACTTTGTTAAAATGTATTTGCAATAAAATATTTTTGAAATTGAAATATGTGTGGGTGAGCGAACGTGAATGATATGTGTGGGTGTGAGAACGTTAATGATATGTGTGGGTGAGAGAACGTTAATGATATGTGTGGGTGAGAGAACGTTAATGATATGTGTGGGTGAGTGAACGTTTAATGATATATGTGGGTGAGAGAACGTTAATGATATGTTTGGGTGAGAGAACGTTAATGATATGTGTGGGTGAGTGAACGTTAATGATATGTGTGGGTGAGAGAACGTTAATGATATGTGTGGGTGAGTGAACGTGAATGATATATGTGGGTGAGTGAACGTTAATGATATATGTGGGGTGAGAGAACGTTAATGATATGTGTGGGTGAGCGAACGTTAATGATATGTGTGGGTGAGTGAACGTTAATGATATGTATGGGTGAGTGAACGTGAATGATATATGTGGTTGAGAGAACGTTAATGATATGTGTGGTTGAGTGAACGTGAATGATATATGTGGTTGAGAGAACGTTAATGATATGTGTGGGTGAGAGAACGTGAATGATATGTGTGAGTGAGTGAACGTGAATGATATATGTGGGTGAGAGAACGTGAATGATATGTGTGGGTGAGAGAACGTGAATGATATGTGTGGGTGAGTGAACGTTAATGATATATGTGGGTGAGAGAACGTGAATGATATGTGTGAGTGAGTGAACGTTAACGATATATGTGGGTGAGAGAACGTGAATGATATGTGTGGGTGAGTGAACGTTAACGATATATGTGGGTGAGAGAACGTGAATGATATGTGTGAGTGAGTGAACGTGAATGATATGTGTGGGTTAGAGAACGTTAATGATATGTGTGGGTGAGTGAACGTGAATGATATATGTGGGTGAGTGAACGTTAATGATATGTGTGGGTGAGCGAACGTTAATGATATGTGTGGGTGAGTGAACGTGAATGATATATGTGGGTGAGAGAACGTGAATGATATGTGTGAGTGAGTGAACGTTAACGATATATGTGGGTGAGAGAACGTGAATGATATGTGTGGGTGAGTGAACGTTAACGATATATGTGGGTGAGAGAACGTGAATGATATGTGTGAGTGAGTGAACGTGAATGATATGTGTGGGTTAGAGAACGTTAATGATATGTGTGGGTGAGTGAACGTGAATGATATATGTGGGTGAGTGAACGTTAATGATATGTGTGGGTGAGAGAACGTTAATGATATGTGTGGGTGAGTGAACGTGAATGATATATGTGGGTGAGTGAACGTGAATGATATATGTGGGTGAGTGAACGTTAATGATATGTGTGGGTGAGTGAACGTGAATGATATATGTGGGTGAGTGAACGTGAATGATATATGTGGGTGAGTGAACGTTAATGATATGTGTGGGTGAGCGAACGTTAATGATATGTGTGGGTGAGTGAACGTGAATGATATATGTGGGTGAGAGAACGTGAATGATATATGTGGGTGAGAGAACGGCAATGATATATGTAGGTGAGAGAACGTCAATGATATATGTGGGTGAGTGAACGTGAATGATATATGTGGGTGAGTGAACGTTAATGATATGTGTGGGTGAGCGAACGTTAATGATATGTGTGGGTGAGTGAACGTGAATGATATATGTGGGTGAGTGAACGTGAATGATATATGTGGGTGAGTGAACGTTAATGATATGTGTGGGTGAGCGAACGTTAATGATATGTGTGGGTGAGAGAACGTTAATGATATATGTGGGTGAGAGAACGTTAATGATATATGTGGGTGAGTGAACGTTAATGATATGTGTGGGTGAGAGAACGTGAATGATATATGTAGGTGAGAGAACGTCAATGATATGTATGAGTGAGTGAACGTTAATGATATATGTGGGTGAGAGAACGTGAATGATATATTTGGATGAGAGAACGTGAATGATATGTGTGGGTGAGTGAACGTTAATGATATATGTGGGTGAGAGAACGTGAATGATATGTGTGAGTGAGTGAACGTTAATGATATATGTGGGTGAGAGAACGTGAATGATATGTATGGGTGAGAGAACGTTAATGATATGTGTGGGTGAGTGAACGTTAATGATATGTGTGGGTGAGTGAACGTTAATGATATATGTGGGTGAGAGAACGTGAATGATATGTGTGGGTGAGAGAACGTGAATGATATGTATGGGTGAGTGAACGTGAATGATATGTGTGGGTGAGTGAACGTGAAATGATATGTGTGGGTGAGAGAACGTTAATGATATGTGTGGGTGAGTGAACGTTAATGATATGTGTGGGTGAGAGAACGTGAATGATATGTGTGGGTGAGTGAACGTTAATGATATGTGTGGGTGAGCGAACGTGAATGATATGTGTGGGTGAGTGAACGTTAATGATATATGTGGGTGAGAGAACGTTAATGATATGTGTGGGTGAGTGAACGTTAATGATATGTGTGGGTGAGCGAACGTTAATGATATGTGTGGGTGAGAGAACGTGAATGATATATGTGGGTGAGTGAACGTGAATGATATGTGTGGGTGAGTGAACGTTAATGATATGTGTGGGTGAGTGAACGTGAATGATATATGTGGGTGAGTGAACGTGAATGATATATGTGGGTGAGTGAACGTTAATGATATGTGTGGGTGAGCGAACGTTAATGATATGTGTGGGTGAGTGAACGTGAATGATATATGTGGGTGAGAGAACGTGAATGATATATGTGGGTGAGAGAACGGCAATGATATATGTTGGTGAGAGAACGTGAATGATATATGTGGGTGAGTGAACGTGAATGATATATGTGGGTGAGTGAACGTTAATGATATGTGTGGGTGAGCGAACGTTAATGATATGTGTGGGTGAGTGAACGTGAATGATATATGTGGGTGAGTGAACGTGAATGATATATGTGGGTGAGTGAACGTTAATGATATGTGTGGGTGAGCGAACGTTAATGATATGTGTGGGTGAGAGAACGTTAATGATATATGTGGGTGAGAGAACGTTAATGATATATGTGGGTGAGTGAACGTTAATGATATGTGTGGGTGAGAGAACGTGAATGATATATGTGGGTGAGAGAACGCAATGAAATTTTAAGGGGATAAAGTTAAAGAAGTGTGAGTGAGTAGTTAAAGATAAGTGGGTAGAAACGGAATGATTATTTGGGGGAAAAAAGGTCAAAGTATGATGGGTGAGTGAACGTGAATGATTTGGTGGGAGAGAACGTTATTAGTGTAACGTTTAAGAATGTGTATGAGGGGCTTTAATTATATGTGGGGAGAGAATTTAATAATATGTGGTAAGAACGTAATGATATGTGTGGGTGAAGAAAGTTAATTTTAAAGTTGGGTGAGAGAACTTAAAGATATTTGGGGAGTGAAATGATGATTTGTGGGGGAGGAACTTGAATGATTGTGTGGTGAGAGAAAAGTTAATGATATTTGTGGGGAGCGAAGTGAATGATATGTGTGGGTGAGAGAACGTTAATGATATGTGTGGGTGAGAGAACGTTAATGATTGTCTGTGGGGTGAGTAGAACGTTAATGATATGTGTGGGGGGCGAACGTTTTAAAGAGATATGTGTGGGTGAGTGAACGTGAATGATATGTATGGGTGAGCGAACGTTAATGATATATGTGGGTGAGCGAACGTGAATGATATATGTGGGTGAGCGAACGTGAATGATATGTGTGGGTGAGAGAACGTTAATGATTTGTGTGGGTGAGAGAACGTTAATGATATGTGTGGGTGAGTGAACGTAATGATATGTGTGGGGAGTGAACGTTAATGATATATGTGGGTGAGCGAACGTGAATGATATGTGTGGGTGAGAGAACGTGAATGATATGTGTGGGTGAGAGAACGTGAATGATATGTGTGGGTGAGTGAACGTTAATGATATGTGTGGGTGAGTGAACGTTAATGATATGTGTGGGTGAGCGAACGTGAATGATATGTGTGGGTGAGAGAACGTTAATGATATAGGGGGGAGAGAACTGAATGATATGTGTGGGTGAGAGAACGTGAATGATATGTGTGGGTGAGAGAACGTTAATGATATGTGTGGGTGAGTGAACGTGAATGATATATGTGGGTGAGTGAACGTTAATGATATGTGTGGGTGAGAGAACGTGAATGATATGTGTGGGTGAGTGAACGTTAATGATATGTGTGGGTGAGCGAACGTTAATGATATATGTGGGTGAGAGAACGTTAATGATATATGTGGGTGAGAGAACGTGAATGATATGTGTGGGTGAGTGAACGTTAATGATATGTGTGGGTGAGAGAACGTGAATGATATGTGTGGGTGAGTGAACGTTAATGATATATGTGGGTGAGTGAACGTTAATGATATGTGTGGGTGAGAGAACGTTAACGATATATGTGGGTGAGAGAACGTTAATGATATATGTGGGTGAGTGAACGTTAATGATATGTGTGGGTGAGAGAACGTGAATGATATGTGTGGGTGAGTGAACGTTAATGATATATGTGGGTGAGTGAACGTTAATGATATGTGTGGGTGAGAGAACGTTAACGATATATGTGGGTGAGTGAACGTTAATGATATGTGTGGGTGAGCGGTTGTATGAGACTGGCGGAAAGATGGATGTGATAACAATGTATATAATTACGGGATATCACTCTCCAAATGATGTATTTGTATGTTTTGTATCCATGTTAACCTTGTGGCCAAAAGGCCATTTGAATAAAATTTGAATAAAATTGAATTGAATTTGATTTGAATTATATTGAATGATGTGTATCATGTCCGTATAAAACTGTCAAGTCAAAGGAATTGAATTGAATTTACATGTACATAAACAGGTACCGTACCTATTAAATCAACCAATGACAATGACAAGATTTTATTCTCATAAACATATAAAATGTAGAGAATTATATACATACAAAATGTGTACAGGACATATTATATAACACATCGATATATTTGTTAAGCAAGAGATTATCTTAAATATTGCTGAGTCGTATACTTATTTGTTTAATTAATTTCACAAGTGATTTCAATTCATCGTCTACCACAAAATTAAAAATGGTATCAAACTTGAATGTACTGGGTCTTTCATAATAATATCTAGATATATATTTTTTTCTGTTTAAATAAAGAATGGAACTCGTCTCCTATTTCATTCAGGTTACACAGACTACAGATTCTATTTTCTCTTGGGATGTTATTTCATCTTCCGTATTCAATTGATAATTTAATGTTACAAGTTCGAAATTTACAAAAGAAATTAGCTAGCCTAGGAGGGAGGTCATGTAGATCTTTTTCTAGAACTAAGTCATATTTATAAATTATGTAACTGGTCCCTTTCAGAGAATTGAAAACATCATTTTTCCAATGAACATGTTTTTAGTGTATGGAAAACAGCATTTTTAAGCAACGTATACTAGTAAATTTTTGGTTTTCCAAAACATATAATAAATTACATTCGTCACAAATATTTTTGATATAGTTTGACAATTGTGTATTTCTTGATATTTGAAAAAAGATTGTTACTCAGTTTAGCATGAGTTGAATCTATCATTTTTGCCCAAAATCCAATCATACGAACTTTTATATTGATACTTGATATCTCGAAACCATTTCTAGTGAAATAAACCCCGAGATATTTAAAATTTTCACAATGAAATGTATATTTTGGGACACCGTCCCTCTCCCAAAAAACCATTACATTAGTCTTGTCAATGTTAACTTTAAGATGCCACAATTTTGAGTAGGTGTAAAATACATAAAGTTGTATTTGTAAATCTTTGACTGACTCTGCAAGTAGAATGGTATCATCGGCATACAACATTACGTACAACTTGAGATAAACTTTGAAAATACTAGATCTTCACCAAAAACCTTATTATCTCTAATCTAAAAAAGGAATTTTGATTTTTTCTGTTTTCATCTGAGTTTTATGAGCGGTAACCGCTGACCTCAGCGTTTTACGACATGCGTTCCTTATCGTATAAATCTTTTTAAATACTTGGTTACCATACTTTTTTATATAATCTTTTGACTTTTCTGTAATATATCTTGTTGACCTACAATCCTTACCTGCATTGTATACATAAGTTTGTGGGAAAATCAGGTTGTACTTGGATTAGGTTTTATTTGGGTGACACATACTCCTTCCGACATCAGTTTATTACCCTTGATTAAAAAACCTCTACAGGATCAGGCTAAGCAAACCATATTTAATTCTTTAGATATTTCTAGTAAATGTGATTTATATAAGTATGTAATAGACAATGTCACTTTACAATATTATCTAACCAAGCCATTACATAAACGACATAGAATTGCAATAACTAAGCTACGTTTGTCCGCACATAGTCTTGCTATAGAAGTTGGTAGAAGTAGAAACATTGTTATGAATAAAAGACTTTGTAACAACTGTTCTCAAAACGAAGTCGAGGATGAATTTCACTTTTTACTTATATGTTCTAAGTATTCAGATTTAAGGAAGAGATTTATCAAAATATTATTGGTATAAACCATCGGTCTTTAAAGTTTTGATTTCCTGAATTCAAATAAATAAAGGAACTGCATAGATTAGGTAAATTCGTTGTACATGCAAATAAAAAGAGAACGATGTGATATGTGGTTAATTATAAACTGCAAATTTTTTGATTGTACATTATATCAGAGACCTATATACTGTATATAGGTCTCTGATTATATATGTTCCCAAATTGGTAAGATTATACGATAAAAGTAATAAATATCACATATATAAGTATAATGATGTAGATAGATCTTTATATTATGTACCTTATGTGATAAGTATATCAGGTATGTTGATCTCCATATGTTATCCTTTGTATTTTGTACAATATGAAGTATTATGTATTATGTTTGTACAAAACTGATTGGCTGTCAAGCGAAAATAATAAAAGGAATTGAACCAGGTTGGATAATTGTTCAGTTTTAGGACAAAAACGACGAGGAATCTGGCACTTTCCCAAAACAGACAATAGTCTGTACCTGTAATTAGCACCTATTGTTCTCACCCTTGTCACACCCCTACCTGTGTACAATGTTAAATAGGACAAGTTAGCTGAACGGGACCTAGATAATAATAGATTCTAGTTCAACAGTAACACCGACTTATACATGTACACGTAACGATCTTCACAGCGATAATAATCACTCTATAGGCGGGTTTAACTGTAACACTTGTTTGTAACAGTGACCTGCACGATATGTGCACGTGGACATTTTGTCTAAGTCTGTCAATATCTGTTTTCTCCTGAATTAATTTTATCTGTATGAGGTAGGTGAGACATTTCCTTCATGAGTTACTTCCCCTTAGCCTTGTGTTAACTGTTACCATATCTATACAATTTTATCAATAAAATAAGTTGGAAAGGAATAACCGTATCATAAATAAATATTTAACTTAATTTTTATACAGGTGTCTTTATTGTCCAAAATCAGTTGATTTTCACTGGGAAGGTATTCCATCTGGTCACGTGCTGTCAATCAAAATATGCCTTCATACAGATACATCCATGGTAGACTGGATTACCTGCCTTAGTAGCATTTCTCTCCGCTAGGTTGCGCTCATGATACTTGTATTTTCGAAGCGAAGCCTAGCGGAGAGTAGAAAAACTACGGCAGGTAATCCAGTCTACATCCCTAGTATATAGGTCTCTGATACATCATCCTAAAAATTGTCCAAAAGATGAGGATGTTCAGTTTTAAAACGCCACAAAGTTGGAAATAAATATGGCAATATTTCTGAGCTAGTGCCCTCATCCAGTATTTTGTATGTCCATCTCGTCACGTGTTGTTTTAAGTGCTGTTTTAAAACGTATAGTTTTGCATGTCCATCTCGTCACGTGCTGTTCAAAAAGTGTCCATCTCGTTAAGTGCTGTTTTAAAACGTATTGATTTGTACCCAACTAACGTTACACATTGTAATGTGTCGGTATGAATGAAATAAAATCTTAAAAATCTGAAGAACTATGACAGTAACTGCTAGACTATTTTCTGCCAAAAATACCGCAGTCGAAAACTCTCAGCAAACAGTCTTTGTTAAGGTTTCTGTGCGTCGAGACTATCAGTGTACTTAACCAAAACCGGTTATTTTAAAGGTCAACAGGCCGCCTTAGAATGCATATATAGATCTGGTGTGGGCGCGGCACCTATACAGACCGTACCGTCATACACAGGTGAATTTAGTCGGGGACGTGTACTGTTGGGGCATGAACCGGGCTTTATAATGTATATCGATATGATCTACAAATTCAAAAAGAAGAATACAAGTATTAGTGCACAATTTTCTTTACAAAGTTATACAAAACATATAAATAAACTATTTATATAACATTCAACAAAATAACAACATATGTGGAGGACAAATTATGAGACTTTTATGAAATAGCACGGGTTCCTTGAAGTTTAGATACAGTGTATTGTTAGGTTTTAAGATATATGTAAAACACCGCGAACCAGAATCAAATTGTCCCATGTTGGTTTATGTGACAAGTTGACGTATGGCGATCTGACAAATGACAACTTTATTATGTAACAGACTTCTTAAGAGCATTTACTATACAAGTAACAAGTACCCACAGTCAAGTTATAAAAACCTAAATATATTTTACATATATATGAAACTGTTTACAAATAACAAGTAACACGATTTAACTTCAGTCTGTTTATAAAACCATGATATATCGATATGATAATTTATATTGACATGCGTAAGGTATATGTCACAAACTTGTTCCGTGTTTACAAACATCACCGACAAGTAAAATCACCCTTGCGGAACGCTTGCGGTCTACAATTCAGTCGACAGTAGCAGCAATACGTACATGGTAGCTACAGGGCGTTCGGTCGGCTGTGAATTTCTATAAAATGTCTTCTAAAGAAAAAGAAATGGAGTCAAACACTTCCAACACTTTGGAAGTTGAGGATGGTGGAGAAAAGCTTAATAAGAGGGAAACATGGTCAACAAAAATGGACTTCCTCCTGGCCTGTATCGGATTTTCGGTGGGATTGGGAAACGTGTGGAGGTTCCCGTACCTGTGCTACAAAAACGGAGGAGGTTGGTGGAGATTTTTATGTTCCCCGATTTTGTTATATTCTCTATGCCTGATATATTTTACATTTTTTGTATGCCTGAGATATTTTATCTTGATATCAAGCTTACAAATACAGCGTTAGAGTATTCTCCAGTTGGTCATAAAGTAACATTAAAGACACCATGAACTTTGTTTGAATGGTGAGCACATGAATTCCTTTAATGCTCGTTTAATAAATAAGGAGAGAACTGATAGCCGTCATGAAAGTCTACAGACAGATGTTTTATTTAGGTTAAATTGTTGTAGGTGTGGAGAGACATATTTTACCTACATGCATGTGTAGGTATATTTGTATCGGGGCGGTATCATCACCACATACAGGCCCTACAGCTACATAACTGATTGGCCCGTTTTGGCATGTTCTTTATGATGTAATATGTAAAGGGAGAGAGCTCATTATCATAAATCAGAATAGAAAATGACAAGTATATAGTGATGTGTGTGTACTGTGTACGTAGTATATAGTGATGTGTGTACTGTGTACGTAGTATATAGTGATGTGTGTGTACTGTGTACGTAGTATATAGTGATGTGTGTGAATTGTGTATGTAGTATAAAGTGATGTGTGTGTACTGTGTACGTAGTATATAGTGATGTGTGTACTGTGTACGTAGTATATAGTGATGTGTGTGTACTGTGTACGTAGTATATAGTGATGTGTGTGTACTGTGTACGTAGTATATAGTGATGTGTGTGTACTTTGTACGTAGTATATAGTGATGTGTGTGTACTGTGTACGTAGTATATAGTGATGTGTGTGTACTGTGTACGTAGTATATAGTGATGTGTGTGTACTGTGTACGTAGTATATAGTGATGTGTGTGTACTTTGTACGTAGTATATAGTGATGTGTGTGTACTGTGTACGTAGTATATAGTGATGTGTGTGTACTGTGTACGTAGTATATAGTGATGTGTGTACTGTGTACGTAGTATATAGTGATGTGTGTGTACTGTGTATATAGTATATAGTGATGTGTGTACTGTGTACGTAGTATATAGTATATAGTGATGTGTGTACTGTGTATGTAGTATATAGTGATGTGTGTGTACTGTGTATATAGTATATAGTGATGTGTGTGTATTGTGTATGTAGTATATAGTGATGTGTGTACTGTGTACGTAGTATATAGTGATGTGTGTGTACTGTATACGTAGTATATAGTGATGTGTGTGTTTACTCTGTACGTTGTAAATATAGACCCCTTCACACCTTCAGCCTTTACCACGGATAAGGAAATTTCTGCAAATCGCTATAGCAGGATAAACAATAATTACCATTGTGGTAAAGGTGATTTAAACCTATAGATCAAACTGATATATTGACATGCGCAGTGGATAAAATAACTAAACGTTAAAAATCAGTCTCTGGATGTACATCCATGTAATTTAATCATTTCTCAACTCGAACTGCAGACCAACTTATCTAGTCAGGTATTGTCATTTATCTGACGAGGATCAGGTTTGTCCTGTAAAAAATCAAAGGACTTTCCTGGTAATTATACATGTATACAGTTCTGGGGCATACGTGTGTAGTATGCTATAAATTCGTCTGTCTCGGAAAAGTCGGTGGTAGTCGGCCAAATATGGTTGTATTTTAAATACCTAGTACCATATTATATTCTCTACAAGGACAACACTTTTGTTTGTTTGGTTTGTTTTTGTTTAACGTCCTATTAACAGCCAGGGTCATTTAAGGACGTGCCAGGTTTTGGAGGTGGAGGAAAGCCGGAGTACCCGGAGAAAAACCACCGGCCTACGGTCAGTACCTGGCAACTGCCCCACGTAGGTTTCGAACTCGCAACCCAGTGGTGGAGGGCTAGTGATAAAGTGTCGGGACACCTTAACCACTCGGCCACCGCGGCAACACAATTAAATAAACACATATAAATAGAAATAGTAGAAAAAAGTCTGATGGATCGAGCTCAGGTGAATTAGGCGTATGTTCAATCAATTTAAAGCCACAGTCGTGAATGGCAGCCATGCCAATGACAGACTTGTGAACAGGAGCATTGTCCTGATGGAATAACACACCTTTAGTGAGCTTTCCGCGGCGCTTAAGTTTAATCTTTTCCCTTACCCTAACGGAACAGTCTCTGCCTTCTTTGGCGGGGTAGAGCCAGGGTGCTTCCTTTGGCGGGGGAGAGCCAGGGTGCTTCCTTTGGCGGGGGAGAGCCAGGGTGCTTCCTTTGGCGGGGGAGAGCCAGGGTGCTTCCTTTGGCGGGGGTAGAGCCAGGGTGTTTCCTTTGGCGGGGGAGAGCCAGGGTGCTTCCTTTGGCGGGGGAGAGCCAGGGTGCTTCCTTTGGCGGGGGAGAGCCAGGGTGCTTCCTTTGGCGGGGGAGAGCCAGGGTGCTTCCTTTGGCGGGGGAGAGCCAGGGTGCTTCCTTTGGCGGGGTAGAGCCAGGGTGTTTCCTTTGGCGGGGGAGAGCCAGGGTGCTTCCTTTGGCGGGGGAGAGCCAGGGTGCTTCCTTTGTTTCGATTGTTGTTTGACCTCTGGGGTGAAATGATGGACCCATGTTTCATCCATAGTGACAAATCTCTGAAGAATGTTGGCAGGATCTTCCTAGAAAAGATTAAGATTAGCACGCGATAATTTGCGCCTGGTGTGCTTCTGATCAACTGTCAGAAGTCTTGGTACCCATCGGGCCGAAAGCTTTCTCATTGCAAGAACCTCGATCAGAATGGAAAGTACTCTTTCCTGTGAACTGCCAACTCTACTGGCTATATATCTTTCTGTGACTCGTCTGTCAGTCATAACAATATCATGAACTTTATTGACCATTTCTGGGGTTTGCAACATTGACAGGCCATCCAGGTCGGGGTCATCATCAAGGCTTTGGCGGCCGCGCTGAAATCCCGCCACCCACCTTTTCACTGTAGTATGTAAAGGGGCATCTTTCCATAGTGTTGCTACCATATCATTATGGATATCCTTAGGTGTTAAGCCTATTTTATGCAAATATTGGATCACTGCTCTTTCACCGATTGTGTCCATTTTGCAAAAGCCGCTTGTCTTGTTTACTTTAGAGTGCTACCTCGTCGATATAAACTAATCAAATGAGACCAGTCCTTGGGTACACAGCCCTATATAGTCAGAAAATAGTAGGACTTAAAAAGAACACCATTGAGTACCTCCTTCAATACGAGGCTCACAACATATCAATCATCCCTCGTAGAATTGTTGAATGTGTGGATAATTTTTCATACTTAGGAGTAATGTTAAGTTACAATAATAAATTTATTAATGTTTCTGTTCAAGCACGGAAAGCCATGTTTCATTATTTTTAAAATGCTCAAATTTAAATCTTGATATAAAACCTACGCTTCAGCTTTATAAGAGAATAAAATACTGGTTTAAAGTGAGAACAGTTTTATCTATAACAGTTTTTATTTTTTGGTTTTGAGTGGAGATAGAAATGTACATTGTATTCAACTGGGAAAATATTATTAGGGATTATTTGAATAAACTAGGATTTGGTGAGGCTTGGTGGCACCCATTCAATATATATGTAATCAAAAATTAACTCTTCTAGAGATTAAACCGAGACTGTTTTATCAAGGGGAGCAAACTCTACGAGCTACTTGTGATACATCACCTAAATGTTATCATATGAATATCTAATCGTTGATAAACTTTCTCTTTAATTCTTCTATCTTAATATATACCTGTCATATACAGAATAGGTCTCACTAATTTACGTATTTTGGCGAAAATTCAAGGAGAAACACGCCTCAATGCCGAGTTCAACAGTCCGTTCAACTTTGAGAATAATTCAAAGTTTTTTTTATCTACAGTCAAACCTGTCCATAAAGGACATCAAAGGGACAGATCAATAGTGTCCTTAATAGACAGGTGTCATTTATACGGAGGTTAATGTTATAGTAAGTTGGGAGGAGTGGGTCTGATGAGTCTGTCCTTTATAGACAAGTGTCCTTTTTATAGAGGTGTTCTTTATAACTTATTTAACTGTACTCGTTACTCGATACTCGGTATTCGGTACACGTTACTCGGTATTCAGTACTTGGTACTCGGTACTCGGTACTGTACTCAATATTCGGTATTGTACTCGTTACTCGGTATTCGATATTCGGAACTCGATATTCGGTACTCGGTACTGTACTCGATATTCGGTACTCGGTACTATACTCGATATTCGGTACTGTACTCGGTACTCGGTTTTCGGTATTCCGTATTCGGTGTTCGGTACTCGGTACTCGGTACTCGGTATTCGGTACTCGGTTCTCGGTACTCGGTGTTTGGTGTTCGGTATTCGGTATTCGGTACTCGGTACTCGGTACTCGGTATTCGGTACTCGGTACTCGGTACTCGGTATTCTTTTTTCGGTGTTCGGTGTTCGGTGTTCGGTACTCGTCACTGTACTCGGTACTCGGTGTTCGGTACTCGGTACTCGGTACTCGGTGTTCGGTGTTCGGTATTCGGTATTCGGTACTCGGTACCCGGTACTCGGTGTTCGGTGTTCGGTATTCGGTACTCGGTACTCGGTGTTTGGTGTTCGGTATTCGGTACTCGGTATTCGGTATTCGGTACTCGGTACTCGGTATTCGGTATTCGGTTTTCGGTGTTCGGTACTCGTCACTGTACTCGGAACTCGGTTTTCGGTACTCGGTATTCGGTATTCGGTATTCGGTACTCGGTAGTCGGTGTTCGGTATTCGGTACTCGGTTCTCGGTACTCGGTACTCGGTAATCGGTTTTCGGTGTTTGGTGTTCGGTGTTCGGTGTTCGGTGTTCGGTGTTCGGTGTTCGGTACTCGTCACTGTACTCGGAACTCGGTTTTCGGTACTCGGTATTCGGTATTCGGTATTCGGTACTCGGTAGTCGGTGTTCGGTATTCGGTACTCGGTTCTCGGTACTCGGTACTCGGTACTCGGTATTCGGTTTTCGGTGTTCGGTGTTCGGTGTTCGGTACTCGTCACTGTACTCGGAACTCGGTTTTCGGTACTCGGTATTCGGTATTCGGTATTCGGTACTCGGTAGTCGGTGTTCGGTATTCGGTACTCGGTTCTCGGTACTCGGTACTCGGTACTCGGTAATCGGTTTTCGGTGTTTGGTGTTCGGTGTTCGGTGTTCGGTGTTCGGTACTCGTCACTGAACTCGGAACTCGGTTTTCGGTACTCGGTATTCGGTATTCGGTATTCGGTACTCGGTAGTCGGTGTTCGGTATTCGGTACTCGGTTCTCGGTACTCGGTACTCGGTACTCGGTATTCTTGAAAAGGCCGACAGGACAGAGGATTGACGCGACCATTTTATTTCATGGATGAAATAATGTACACCATAAGTACAGGTTACCTGTTTCGCGAGTTATTCTGTAATTTAAAACCTCATGAAAATTAACAAAACGCGAAACTCAGTTCCCTCTCACAGACCCTGACCGTGACCTACTTTATTCAGTAAATCAGAGAAATAGGAATGTCCCCAGTAAAGTAGGTTAGACAATGAAGTCTAACTTTTTCGACACGATTCACGATATCATATTTCCACGTTTTAACCAATATTAAAGGTAATGGGATTTTTTTCTCGGCTGTGTTGGATTTCACATGCATTGTACGCTCAACACAGTCAGGACCTTCAGCCTAGTTTACTTGATCTTTTCTACTAAAGGATGCAAATTTGGTCCTCGAGAAAAGTCTCGCAAATGATATAACATAAAATATAACAATAATATACAGGAAATATACACTGTACAATGTCAGACACTCGCCACCTGTTATAGTGATATATAAACCGACACGTGCTGTACAATGTCAGACACTGTACAATGTCAGACACTCACCACCTGTTATAGTGATATATAAACCGACACGTGCTGTACAATGTCAGACACTGTACAATGTCAGACACTGTACAATGTCAGACACTCACCACCTGTTATAGTGATATATAAACCGACACGTGCTGTGCAATGTCAGACACTGTACAATGTCAGACACTCACCACCTGTTATAGTGATATATAAACCGACACGTGCTGTACAATGTCAGACACTGTACAATGTCAGACACTCACCACCTGTTATAGTGATATATAAACCGACACGTGCTGTACAATGTCAGACACTGTACAATGTCAGACACTCACCACCTGTTATAGTGATATATAAACCGACACGTGCTGTACAATGTCAGACACTGTACAATGTCAGACACTGTACAATGTCAGACAATGTACAATGTCAGACATTGTACAATGTCAGACACTCGCCACCTGTAATAGTGATGCATAAACCGACACGTGCTGTACAATGTCAGACGCTGTACAATGTCAGACACTCACCATCTGTATAAACCGACACGTGCTGTACAATGTCAGACGCTGTACAATGTCAGACACTCACCACCTGTATAAACCGACACGTGCTGTACGATGTCAGACACTGTACGATGTCAGACACTGTACCATGTCAGACACTGTACAATGTCAGACACTCGCCACCTGTTATAGTGGTGTATAAACCGACACGTGCTGTACAATGTCAGACACTGTACAATGTCAGAAACTCGCAACCTGTTATAGTGATATATAAACCGACACGTGCTGTACAATGTCAGACACTGTACAATGTCAGACACTGTACAATGTCAGACACTCACCACCTGTTATAGTGATATATAAACCGACACGTGCTGTACAATGTCAGACGCTGTACAATGTCAGACACTCACCACCTGTTATAGTGATATATAAACCGACACGTGCTGTACAATGTCAGACACTGTACAATGTCAGACACTCACCACCTGTTATAGTGATATATAAACCGACACGTGCTGTACAATGTCAGACACTGTACAATGTCAGACACTGTACAATGTCAGACACTCACCACCTGTTATAGTGATATATAAACCGACACGTGCTGTACAATGTCAGACACTGTACAATGTCAGACAATGTACAATGTCAGACATTGTACAATGTCAGACACTCGCCACCTGTAATAGTGATGCATAAACCGACACGTGCTGTACAATGTCAGACGCTGTACAATGTCAGACACTCATCACCTGTATAAACCGACACGTGCTGTACAATGTCAGACGCTGTACAATGTCAGACACTCACCACCTGTATAAACCGACACGTGCTGTACGATGTCAGACACTGTACGATGTCAGGCACTGTACCATGTCAGACACTGTACAATGTCAGACACTCGCCACCTGTTATAGTGGTGTATAAACCGACACGTGCTGTACAATGTCAGACACTGTACAATGTCAGACACTCGCAACCTGTTATACTGGTGTATAAACCGACACGTGCTGTACAATGTCAGACAATGTACAATGTCAGACACTGTACAATGTCAGACACTCACCACCTGTTATAGTGATATATAAACCGACACGTGCTGTACAATGTCAGACACTGTACAATGTCAGACACTCACCACCTGTTATAGTGATATATAAACCGACACGTGCTGTACAATGTCAGACACTGTACAATGTCAGACACTCACCACCTGTTATAGTGATGTATAAACCGACACGTGCTGTACAATGTCAGACACTGTACAATGTCAGACACTCACCACCTGTATAAACCGACACGTGCTGTACAATGTCAGACACTGTACAATGTCAGACACTCACCACCTGTTATAGTGATGTATAAACCGACACGTGATGTACAATGTCCGACACTGTACAATATCAGACACTCACCACCTGTTATAGTGATATATAAACCGACACGTGCTGTACAATGTCAGACACTACAATGTCAGACACTGTACGATGTCAGACATTGTACAATGTCAGACACTCACCACCTGTTATAGTGATATATAAACCGACACGTGCTGTACAATGTCAGACACTGTACAATGTCAGACACTCACCACCTGTATAAACCGACACGTGCTGTACAATGTCAGACACTGTACAATGTCAGATACTCGCCACCTGTTATAGTGATGTATAAACCGACACGTGATGTACAATGTCAGACACTGTACAATATCAGACACTCACCACCTGTTATAGTGATATATAAACCGACACGTGCTGTACAATGTCAGACACTGTACAATGTCAGACACTCACCACCTGTTATAGTGATATATAAACCGACACGTGCTGTACAATGTCAGACGCTGTACAATGTCAGACACTCACCACCTGTTATAGTGATATATAAACCGACACGTGCTGTACAATGTCAGACACTGTACAATGTCAGACACTCACCACCTGTTATAGTGATATATAAACCGACACGTGCTGTACAATGTCAGACACTGTACAATGTCAGACACTGTACAATGTCAGACACTCACCACCTGTTATAGTGATATATAAACCGACACGTGCTGTACAATGTCAGACACTGTACAATGTCAGACACTCACCACCTGTATAAACCGACACGTGCTGTACAATGTCAGACACTGGACAATGTCAGACACTCACCACCTGTTATAGTGATGTATAAACCGACACGTGATGTACAATGTCAGACACTGTACAATATCAGACACTCACCACCTGTTATAGTGATATATAAACCGACACGTGCTGTACAATGTCAGACACTGTACAATGTCAGACACTCACCACCTGTTATAGTGATATATAAACCGACACGTGCTGTACAATGTCAGACACTCACCACCTGTGTAAACCGACACGTGCTGTACAATGTCAGACACTGTACAATGTCAGACACTCGCCACCTGTTCTAGTGATGTATAAACCGACACGTGATATACAATGTCAGACACTGTACAATATCAGACACTCACCACCTGTTATAGTGATATATAAACCGACACGTGCTGTACAATGTCAGACACTGTACAATGTCAGACACTCACCACCTGTTATAGTGATGTATAAACCGACACGTGCTGTACAATGTCAGACACTGTACAATGTCAGACACTCACCACCTGTTATAGTGATATATAAACCGACACGTGCTGTACAATGTCAGACACTACAATGTCAGACACTGTACGATGTCAGACATTGTACAATGTCAGACACTCACCACCTGTTATAGTGATATATAAACCGACACGTGCTGTACAATGTCAGACACTGTACAATGTCAAACACTCACCACCTGTATAAACCGACACGTGCTGTACAATGTCAGACACTGTACAATGTCAGATACTCGCCACCTGTTATAGTGATGTATAAACCGACACGTGATGTACAATGTCAGACACTGTACAATATCAGACACTCACCACCTGTTATAGTGATATATAAACCGACACGTGCTGTACAATGTCAGACACTGTACAATGTCAGACACTCACCACCTGTTATAGTGATATATAAACCGACACGTGCTGTACAATGTCAGACGCTGTACAATGTCAGACACTCACCACCTGTTATAGTGATATATAAACCGACACGTGCTGTACAATGTCAGACACTCACCACCTGTTATAGTGATATATAAACCGACACGTGCTGTACAATGTCAGACACTGTACAATGTCAGACACTGTACAATGTCAGACACTCACCACCTGTTATAGTGATATATAAACCGACACGTGCTGTACAATGTCAGACACTGTACAATGTCAGACACTCACCACCTGTTATAGTGATATATAAACCGACACGTGCTGTACAATGTCAGACACTGTACAATGTCAGACACTCACCACCTGTGTAAACCGACACGTGCTGTACAATGTCAGACACTGTACAATGTCAGACACTCGCCACCTGTTCTAGTGATGTATAAACCGACACGTGATATACAATGTCAGACACTGTACAATATCAGACACTCACCACCTGTTATAGTGATATATAAACCGACACGTGCTGTACAATGTCAGACACTGTACAATGTCAGACACTCACCACCTGTTATAGTGATGTATAAACCGACACGTGCTGTACAATGTCAGACACTGTACAATGTCAGACACTCACCACCTGTTATAGTGATATATAAACCGACACGTGCTGTACAATGTCAGACACTACAATGTCAGACACTGTACGATGTCAGACATTGTACAATGTCAGACACTCACCACCTGTTATAGTGATATATAAACCGACACGTGCTGTACAATGTCAGACACTGTACAATGTCAGACACTCACCACCTGTATAAACCGACACGTGCTGTACAATGTCAGACACTGTACAATGTCAGATACTCGCCACCTGTTATAGTGATGTATAAACCGACACGTGATGTACAATGTCAGACACTGTACAATATCAGACACTCACCACCTGTTATAGTGATATATAAACCGACACGTGCTGTACAATGTCAGACACTGTACAATGTCAGACACTCACCACCTGTTATAGTGATATATAAACCGACACGTGCTGTACAATGTCAGACGCTGTACAATGTCAGACACTCACCACCTGTTATAGTGATATATAAACCGACACGTGCTGTACAATGTCAGACACTGTACAATGTCAGACACTCACCACCTGTTATAGTGATATATAAACCGACACGTGCTGTACAATGTCAGACACTGTACAATGTCAGACACTGTACAATGTCAGACACTCACCACCTGTTATAGTGATATATAAACCGACACGTGCTGTACAATGTCAGACACTGTACAATGTCAGACACTCACCACCTGTATAAACCGACACGTGCTGTACAATGTCAGACACTGTACAATGTCAGACACTCACCACCTGTTATAGTGATGTATAAACCGACACGCGATGTACAATGTCAGACACTGTACAATATCAGACACTCACCACCTGTTATAGTGATATATAAACCGACACGTGCTGTACAATGTCAGACACTACAATGTCAGACACTGTACGATGTCAGACATTGTACAATGTCAGACACTCACCACCTGTTATAGTGATATATAAACCGACACGTGCTGTACAATGTCAGACAATGTACAATGTCAGACACTGTACAATGTCAGACATTCACCACCTGTTATAGTGATGTATAAACCGACACGTGCTGTACAATGTCAGACACTGTACAATGTCAGACACTCACCACCTGTTATAGTGATATATAAACCGACACGTGCTGTACAATGTCAGACACTGTACAATGTCAGACACTCACCACCTGTGTAAACCGACACGTGCTGTACAATGTCAGACACTGTACAATGTCAGACACTCGCCACCTGTTCTAGTGATGTATAAACCGACACGTGATGTACAATGTCAGACACTGTACAATATCAGACACTCACCACCTGTTATAGTGATATATAAACCGACACGTGCTGTACAATGTCAGACACTGTACAATGTCAGACACTCACCACCTGTTATAGTGATGTATAAACCGACACGTGCTGTACAATGTCAGACACTGTACAATGTCAGACACTCACCACCTGTTATAGTGATATATAAACCGACACGTGCTGTACAATGTCAGACACTGTACAATGTCAGACACTCACCACCTGTGTAAACCGACGTGCTGTACAATGTCAGACACTGTACAATGTCAAACACTCGCCACCTGTTCTAGTGATGTATAAACCGACACGTGATGTACAATGTCAGACACTGTACAATATCAGACACTCACCACCTGTTATAGTGATATATAAACCGACACGTGCTGTACAATGTCAGACACTGTACAATGTCAGACACTCACCACCTGTTATAGTGATATATAAACCGACACGTGCTGTACAATGTCAGACGCTGTACAATGTCAGACACTCACCACCTGTTATAGTGATATATAAACCGACACGTGCTGTACAATGTCAGACACTCACCACCTGTTATAGTGATATATAAACCGACACGTGCTGTACAATGTCAGACACTGTACAATGTCAGACACTGTACAATGTCAGACGCTGTACAATGTCAGACACTCACCACCTGTTATAGTGATGTATAAACCGACACGTGCTGTACAATGTCAGACACTGTACAATGTCAGACACTCACCACCTGTATAAATCGACACGTGCTGTACAATGTCAGACACTGTACAATGTTAGACACTCACCACCTGTTATAGTGGTGTATAAACCGACAAGTGCTGTACAATGTCAGACACTGTACAATGTCAGACACTCACCACCTGTATAAACCGACACGTGCTGTACAATGTCAGACACTGTACAATGTCAGACACTCACCACCTGTATAAACCGACACGTGTTGTACAATGTCAGACACTGTACAATGTCAGACACTGTACAATGCCAGACACTCGCCACCTGTATAAACCGACACGTGCTGTACAATGTCAGACACGGTACAATGTCAGACACTCACCACCTGTATAAACCGACACGTGCTGTACAATGTCAGACACTGTACAATGTCAGACACTGTACAATGTCAGACACTGTACAATGTCAGACACTGTACAATGTCAGACACTCGCCACCTGTATAAACCGACACGTGCTGTACAATGTCAGACACTGTACAATGTCAGACACTGTACAATGTCAGACACTCACCTCCTGTTGATAAAGAGTCGTTATATTTAGTTTGTCAAGGTTGTGAATTTAGAACAGACTTTGTTCGAAGGTTAATTATGGGTAGTCAAGGTTATAAAGGAAAGAGAACCAATATTGACATTGTACAATTAATATGTTTGATGGCACGGCCCACACGATTATAAAGCTGGTCTCCAGGGCGGGGATCATGATTTTACATTCATTATAAATACGAAGTCAACTGTTTATATGAGGGTACATGTTTCAGGTGAATTTTATGTGGATGTAATGGTCAGAGTTTTCACCTGACACGAAATATACAGCGATATATTGAACTAAACCAAATACATGTATGACGTCATCTGTTAAACCTCGGCAAAGTTAATTGTTCAAAAGGGGATTAGGCTTATCGAAGTTTTACAACTAATTTAACATCTTTATAAAACATTTTTGTTGAACTATGTACTAGATGTTACGGAACTACCTGTATATTACTCTTCAGATACTTACCTGTATATTTTTACAGACACAGTAAAGGAGACACGAGGTTCTCACTAATCACGTGATTTCAAGTTTCAAGTTTTTTATTCACCAAATGCAATACAGCATATAGGTTATACAAATACATAATACAATAAGCATACTGAACGTACTTCTCAAGAAGGCGGAACATAATTCCTTACATTATTACTATTACTTTATATAATCACTAACTATAAATTCATAAGACATTTTCTTTTATCTGTTGCTTGAATCAAAAATTTACCAAATTTACCAAAGTTTTAACATGTTTGCATGAAAGTAGTTCCATAAGCTTATAAACACTCGGATGTCTATAATAATATTGTTTTATAAACTTAAATCTTAACTCTGCATAAGCTTGGCAAAGTAGAATAAAATGCATTTCATCTTCTACATCATTTTAGTTACAGAATGTACAAATTCTTTCGCTTCTCGGAACAGAATTATAGCGTCCGGACTCAATATAAAGAGAGTGAGCATGCATACGAAATTGACTTAATATTTGTTTAGTTTTGGAGTTAAGAGCTTTTTCAAATAATATTGAATTTCAAAGCAATCAGCAAGGTATTTATAAATTTGACATTTTGAAGAATTATCGAATTCACTATGTAATTCCTGAATAAATATATCATGCAGACGTTGCATATATGTTTTCAAAGTCTGTTTTTCATTATGTACCTTTTGAGCAATCCAAACATAGTTAAAGCAATGTCTACATAACTCATTTTTTATCTCATAGACCCAGTTCAATTTATGATAAGGTCTTCTAATATTGAGCTCAAATAGAGCATCATAGCACGACTTTAATATACAATTATCTGTTCTTATCTTATCAACTTCAACCAATCTTTTATGATCATTATTTTACGATGTACATGTAAAGTATATCTACCAGTCTCGAAATACACCATGGAGCTATTGACTGTTTTCTTCACATTTAGTAGTCCTTTAAGGAATAAAAGGTGCACAGATTCTATTTTTGGTGCTGGGTGATGATTCCACACCTCACAACAGTATCAACTAGTTATAATTCAGTTTCAGCATTAAGCATATCATTTTTATTCTACTTTTAAGAAGATAAAACGCTTCCCTTCCCTGTGATGCTAATGTTTTCTGTGTCATGGTAAATCTTCCGTTATAATTAAAGACTAGGCCTAATCACGTGATTTAATGGTTTCTTGGTTGATAGTGTTTATCTTGTTTGTTTATTGGCGATGATACCAGCTCCTCTTTACTGATGCTTCATTATTAGGAAAATATTGTACAGTCTGAACAGTCGTGACTCACCAGCTTATATCACATACCTCACACATCATAACGGTCATTACTTATATCACATACCTCACACATCATAACGGTCATTACTTATATCACATACCTCACACATCATAACGGTCATTACTTATATCACATACCTCACACATCATAACGGTCATTACTTATATCACATACCTCACACATCATAACGGTCATTACTTATATCACATACCTCACACATCATAACGGTCATTACTTATATCACATACCTCACACATCATAACGGTCATTACTTATATCACATACCTCACACATCATAACGGTCATTACTTATATCACATACCTCACACATCATAACGGTCATTACTTAATCACATACCTCACACATCATAACGGTCATTACTTATATCACATACCTCACACATCATAACGGTCATTACTTATATCACATACCTCACACATCATAACGGTCATTACTTATATCACATACCTCACACATCATAACGGTCATTACTTATATCACATACCTCACACATCATAACGGTCATTACTTATATCACATACCTCACACATCATAACGGTCATTACTTATATCACATACCTCACACATAACGGTCATTACTTATATCACATACCTCACACATCATAACGGTCATTACTTAATCACATACCTCACACATCATAACGGTCATTACTTATATCACATACCTCACACATCATAACGGTCATTACTTATATCACATACCTCACACATCATAACGGTCATTACTTATATCACATACCTCACACATCATAACGGTCATTACTTAATCACATACCTCACACATCATAACGGTCATTACAGTTCTTAATCACATACCTCACACATCATAACGGTCATTACTTATATCACATACCTCACACATCATAACGGTCATTACTTATATCACATACCTCACACATCATAACGGTCATTACTTATATCACATACCTCACACATCATAACGGTCATTACTTAATCACATACCTCACACATCATAACGGTCATTACTTAATCACATACCTCACACATCATAACGGTCATTACAGTTATTAATCACATACCTCACACATCATAACGGTCATTACAGTTCTTAATCACATACCTCACACATCATAACGGCCATTACAGTTCTTAATCACATACCTCACACATCATAACGGCCATTACAGTTATTAATCACATACCTCACACATCATAACGGCCATTACAGTTATTAATCACATACCTCACACATCATAACGGCCATTACAGTTATTAATCACATACCTCACACATCATAACGGTCATTACAGTTCTTAATCACATTAAAGAAATCATTAAAACACATAAAAATATGGCAGTAGAGTAGGTTAGGCATTCATCGGACACATTCGGACAATTCACAAGAAATGGCCCCAGAAATATCGTGTTGTCTGATACAAACCAATATCTACACACGTAAGCTATCTTCATTTGCCGTTTCATTCAGAACTTTTCGGTATTTATCCTATAAGATAAGCAGGTGGCTACGACTAATTTCCGAATGTGATTTCTTGTTTTATCGGACATGTCAGGTATATATCGGACAGAAGTTTTAGGGAATATCAGACAATTAAAGACAGGTTGTGTTTTATCGGACTTATCGCTTTAAAATGCAGAATGGCGATCGTTTCCGAAGGACACTTACGATTCTTTCAACCAGAAACGATACGGAGCGAAGTTTCAAACTTTTTTGTCCGATGATTACCGCCTGTCTGATGAATGCCGATCCTACACTAGAGCCTTCGACATTTGCTAAGGACGTGTCGCGCATGCGCACGCGCACTCGGAGAGAAACCACTGACTTTTTAAGGAATTCTAACCTGACATCAGAAAAAGTCATCAACTAGATACAAGACCAATTTGTATAGTAACGTTGACTTCCATTAGTACTATCATTATTTTCCCGCGTGTTGGAATATGGCGGGAAATACTAGCCCTGTACACACGGAGTATAAGTTGGCAGATGCCTGTATCGTGCAAGGGTTTTCGGCCAATCAGATTAAAGCACATGTTACGGGTTTGATAAGGGTACGTGAATAGTCATTCTAGCTGTGACCGTCGCCCGGTTCGGTAGGTTTTTTGTATGTTTTATGTATACATTTAATGTCACTTGTTTCAATGGGTGCTTGTCGGAGCCAGGCTTCTTAATAAAAAAAATTCAAGCATGATTTTTGTGAAAAACCTGAAGCAGTGTCGGGCTGTTACACCCAAATTCTCAAATGACCTATTCTTATCGCCTTTTGTCCGTCGTCGTGCGTCGTGTGTTCGTAAATAATTTACATTTTCGACTTCTGAGAAACTTCTAAAACAATTTCAATGAAATATTGAAGAAACTTTGCATGGCAAAAGGTCAACCAAAATTGTGAATTTTATAGACTCCAACCCCCAGGGGACTCAGTGACGGGTCCAAAAGGGGTCAAATTTACTGACATTTCAAGAATCTTCTCAACTACCAGATATGGTAGAATCAAATACTCTTCATAGATGGAATGGTCTTAAGATGCTTTACTAAAATTGTGAATTTCTTGACCCAGGGGTCTCACGTTTTCCCCTGGGGAGGGGGTAAACTTTACTATAGTTTATATAGAGAAATCTCATTTTTGACTATTGTTCCATTTCTATTGGAATTTATTATAACTTGGTTAACATTATCAGCATGGGATAACAAATTGATGATATGCACATATTGCCCCTGACTGACCACAAGGAGCTCATGGGCGGAAGTAAAAGGGTCATATTAACTGAAATATTTCAAAACTCAGGTGACCGTTAAGACCCAAGGGTCGCTTGTTGAATAAATGCCGACTCTCTCCGTGCTAATGGCCGAACAGCTTACTGCTATTAATGTGTTGAGTTTATATATTTCGAGATGTTATACGTGTAAGGATTACATAGAGGGCTACCTGTAACTAGTACCGGTACCTACCTGTAACTAATACCGGTACCTACCTGTAACTAATACCGGTACCTACCTGTAACTAAAACCGGTACCTACCTGTAACTAGTACAGGTACCTACCTGTAACTAAGACCGGTACATACCTGTAACTAAGACCGGTACCTACCTGTAACTAATACCGGTACCTGCCTGTAACTAGTACCGGTACCTACCTGTAACTAGTACCGGTACCTACCTGTAACTTAGACCGGTACATACCTGTAACTAATACCGGTACCTACCTGTAACTAAGACCGGTACCTACCTGTAACTTAGACCGGTACCTACCTGTAACTAGTACCGGTACCTACCTGTAACTAGTACCGGTACCTACCTGTAACTAGTACCGGTACCTACCTGTAACGGAGACCGGTACATACCTGTAACTAAGACCGATACCTACCTGTAACTAATACCGGTACCTACCTGTAACTAGTACCGGTACCTACCTGTAACTAGTACCGGTACATACCTGTAACTAGTACCGGTACCTACCTGTAACTAAGACCGGTACCTACCTGTAAGTAAGACCGGTACCTACCTGTAACTAGTACCGGTACCTACCTGTAACTAGTACCGGTACCTACCTGTAACTAAGACCGATACCTACCTGTAACTAGTACCGGTACCTACCTGTAACTAAGACCGGTACCTACCTGTAACTAGTACCGGTACCTACCTGTAACTAAGACCGATACCTACCTGTAACTAGTACCGGTACCTACCTGTAACTAAGACCGGTACCTACCTGTAACTAGTACCGGTACCTACCTGTAACTAGTACCGGTACCTACCTGTAACTAAGACCGGTACCTATCTGTAACTAAGACCGGTACCTGCCTGTAACTAAGACCGGTACCTATCTGTAACTAAGACCGATACATACCTGTAACTAAGACTGGTACCTACCTGTAACTCAGACCGGTACCTTTCTGTAACTCAGACCGGTACCTACCTGTAACTAAGACTGGTACCTACCTGTAACTAAGACCGGTACCTATCTGTAACTAAGACCGGTACCTGCCTGTAACTAATACTGGTGCATACCTGTAACTTAGACCGGTACCTACCTGTAACTAAGACCGGTACCTACCTGTAATTAAGACTGGTGCATACCTGTAACTGAAACCGGTACCTACCTGTAACTAAGACTGGTACCTACCTGAAACTAACACCGGTACCTACCTGTAACTAAGACCGGTACCTACCTGTAACTAAGACTGGTACCTACCTGTAACTAAAACCGGTACCTACCTGTAACTAAGACCGGTACCTACCTGTAACTAAGACTGGTACCTACCTGTAACTAAGACCGGTACCTATCTGTAACTAAGACCGGTACCTGCCTGTAACTAATACTGGTGCATACCTGTAACTTAGACCGGTACCTACCTGTAACTAAGACCGGTACCTACCTGTAATTAAGACTGGTGCATACCTGTAACTGAAACCGGTACCTACCTGTAACTAAGACTGGTACCTACCTGAAACTAACACCGGTACCTACCTGTAACTAAGACCGGTACCTACCTGTAACTAAGACTGGTACCTACCTGTAACTAAGACCGGTACCTACCTGTAACTAAGACCGGTACCTACCTGTAACTAGTACCGGTACCTACCTGTAACTAGTACCGGTACCTATCTGTAACTAAGACTGGTACCTACCTGTAACTAAGACCGGTACCTATCTGTTACTAAGACCGGTACCTGCCTGTAACTAAGACCGGTACCTATCTGTAACTAAGACCGGTACATACCTGTAACTAAGACTGGTACCTACCTGTAACTCAGACCGGTACCTATCTGTAACTAAGACCGGTACCTACCTGTAACTAAGACCGGTACCTATCTGTAACTAAGACCGGTACCTGCCTGTAACTAAGACCGGTACCTACCTGTAACTAAGACCGGTACATACCTGTAACTAATACTGGTGCATACCTGTAACTTAGACCGGTACCTACCTGTAACTAAGACCGGTACATACCTGTAATTAAGACTGGTGCATACCTGTAACTGAAACCGGTACCTACCTGTAACTAAGACTGGTACCTACCTGAAACTAAAACCGGTACCTACCTGTAACTAAGACCGGTACCTACCTGTAACTAAGACTGGTACCTACCTGTAACTAAGACCGGTACCTACCTGTAACTAAGACCGGTACATACCTGTAACTAAGACTGGTACCTACCTGTAACTAAGACTGGTACCAACCTGTACCTAAGACCGATACCTACTTGTAACTAATACTGGTGCATACCTGTAACTTAGACCGGTACCTACCTGTAACTAAGACCGGTACCTACCTGTGACTAAGACCAGTACATACCTGTAACTAAGACCGGTACCTACCTGTAACTAAGACCGGTACCTACCTGTAACTAAGACCGGTACCTACATGTAACTAAGACTGGTACCTACCTGTAACTTAGACCGGTACCTACCTGTAACTAAGACTGGTACCTACCTGTAACTAAGACCGGTACCTACCTGTAGCTAAGACTGGTACCTACCTGTAACTTAGACCAGTACATACCTGTAACTAAGACCGGTACCTACCTGTAACTAAGACCGGTACCTACCTGTAGCTAAGACCGTTACCTACCTGTAACTAAGACTGGTGCATACCTGTAACTGAAACCGGTACCTACCTGTAACTAAAACCGGTACCTACCTGTAACTAAAACCGGTACTTACCTGTAACTAATACCGGTACCTACCTGTAACTGAAACCGGTACCTACCTGTAACTAAGACCGGTCAGGCCCCATTTCTATAAGTGCCGTGGTCAGGGGGTACGAGTCAGCTATTTGAAAAGGATTCTTTTGAAACTTCATTAATATTTAAAAAATATTTTGAGACTTGGTTCCAAAATGATAATTTCCATTGGACCTTAATAGAATCCAATTTGATTACGTCATATCAGAACCTCGGTTAGATAAAACGAGAGGAATAATGACGGAGGGTGTCGACACACAATCCCATCAAACATGAGGTAGGGGAGGCAACTCTTACACATATTTACTTTTGGCTCTATTGCATGAACTTATACAACTCCATTAATGACAAGGTTTAATTCTGCCACTAGATATTAAAGACTTGTTAAACATAATTAGATAAAATATAAGTATGGCATACCTATGTATTCCCTATCTGACCCCTAGTTTACCCTACCACCCTGACATATCACCTTTATTGTATTGTAGGAGCCTTCCTCATCCCCTCCCTGACCCCTAGTTTACCCCCCTACCACCCTGACATATCACCTTTATTGTATTGTAGGAGCCTTCCTCATTCCCTCCCTGACCCCTAGTTTACCCCCCTACCACCCTGACATATCACCTTTATTGTATTGTAGGAGCCTTCCTCATCCCCTATCTGACCCCTAGTTTACCCTACCACCCTGACATATCACCTTTATTGTATTGTAGGAGCCTTCCTCATCCCCTCCCTGACTCCTAGTTTACCCCCCTACCACCCTGACATATCACCTTTATTGTATTGTAGGAGCCTTCCTCATCCCCTATCTGACCCCTAGTTTACCCTACCACCCTGACATATCACCTTTATTGTATTGTAGGAGCCTTCCTCATCCCCTCCCTGACCCCTAGTTTACCCTACCACCCTGACATATCACCTTTATTGTATTGTAGGAGCCTTCCTCATCCCCTATCTGACCCCTAGTTTACCCTACCACCCTGACATATCACCTTTATTGTATTGTAGGAGCCTTCCTCATCCCCTCCCTGACCCCTAGTTTACCCTACCACCCTGACATATCACCTTTATTGTATTGTAGGAGCCTTCCTCATCCCCTATCTGACCCCTAGTTTACCCTACCACCCTGACATATCACCTTTATTGTATTGTAGGAGCCTTCCTCATCCCCTATCTGACCCCTAGTTTACCCCCCTACCACCCTGACATATCACCTTTATTGTATTGTAGGAGCCTTCCTCATCCCCTCCCTGACCCCTAGTTTACCCCCCTACCACCCTGACATATCACCTTTATTGTATTGTAGGAGCCTTCCTCATCCCCTATCTGACCCCTAGTTTACCCTACCACCCTGACATATCACCTTTATTGTATTGTAGGAGCCTTCCTCATCCCCTATCTGACCCCTAGTTTACCCCCCTACCACCCTGACATATCACCTTTATTGTATTGTAGGAGCCTTCCTCATCCCCTCCCTGACCCCTAGTTTACCCCCCTACCACCCTGACATATCACCTTTATTGTATTGTAGGAGCCTTCCTCATCCCCTATCTGACCCCTAGTTTACCCTACCACCCTGACATATCACCTTTATTGTATTGTAGGAGCCTTCCTCATTCCCTCCCTGACCCCTAGTTTACCCCCCTACCACCCTGACATATCACCTTTATTGTATTGTAGGAGCCTTCCTCATCCCCTCCCTGACCCCTAGTTTACCCCCCTACCACCCTGACATATCACCTTTATTGTATTGTAGGAGCCTTCCTCATCCCCTCCCTGACCCCTAGTTTACCCTACCACCCTGACATATCACCTTTATTGTATTGTAGGAGCCTTCCTCATCCCCTCCCTGACCCCTAGTTTACCCCCCTACCACCCTGACATATCACCTTTATTGTATTGTAGGAGCCTTCCTCATCCCCTCCCTGACCCCTAGTTTACCCCCCTACCACCCTGACATATCACCTTTATTGTATTGTAGGAGCCTTCCTCATCCCCTATCTGACCCCTAGTTTACCCTACCACCCTGACATATCACCTTTATTGTATTGTAGGAGCCTTCCTCATCCCCTATCTGACCCCTAGTTTACCCTACCACCCTGACATATCACCTTTATTGTATTGTAGGAGCCTTCCTCATCCCCTCCCTGACCCCTAGTTTACCCCCCTACCACCCTGACATATCACCTTTATTGTATTGTAGGAGCCTTCCTCATTCCCTCCCTGACCCCTAGTTTACCCTACCACCCTGACATATCACCTTTATTGTATTGTAGGAGCCTTCCTCATCCCCTCCCTGACCCCTAGTTTACCCTACCACCCTGACATATCACTTTTATTGTATTGTAGGAGCCTTCCTCATCCCCTCCCTGACCCCTAGTTTACCCCCCTACCCCCCTGACATATCACCTTTATTGTATTGTAGGAGCCTTCCTCATCCCCTATCTGACCCCTAGTTTACCCTACCACCCTGACATATCACCTTTATTGTATTGTAGGAGCCTTCCTCATCCCCTCCCTGACCCCTAGTTTACCCCCCTACCACCCTGACATATCACCTTTATTGTATTGTAGGAGCCTTCCTCATCCCCTCCCTGACCCCTAGTTTACCCTACCACCCTGACATATCACTTTTATTGTATTGTAGGAGCCTTCCTCATCCCCTCCCTGACCCCTAGTTTACCCCCCTACCACCCTGACATATCACCTTTATTGTATTGTAGGAGCCTTCCTCATCCCCTATCTGACCCCTAGTTTACCCTACCACCCTGACATATCACCTTTATTGTATTGTAGGAGCCTTCCTCATCCCCTCCCTGACCCCTAGTTTACCCCCCTACCACCCTGACATATCACCTTTATTGTATTGTAGGAGCCTTCCTCATCCCCTCCCTGACCCCTAGTTTACCCTACCACCCTGACATATCACCTTTATTGTATTGTAGGAGCCTTCCTCATTCCCTCCCTGACCCCTAGTTTACCCTACCACCCTGACATATCACCTTTATTGTATTGTAGGAGCCTTCCTCATCCCCTCCCTGACCCCTAGTTTACCCCCCTACCACCCTGACATATCACCTTTATTGTATTGTAGGAGCCTTCCTCATCCCCTCCCTGACCCCTAGTTTACCCTACCACCCTGACATATCACCTTTATTGTATTGTAGGAGCCTTCCTCATCCCCTCCCTGACCCCTAGTTTACCCCCCTACCACCCTGACATATCACCTTTATTGTATTGTAGGAGCCTTCCTCATTCCCTCCCTGACCCCTAGTTTACCCTACCACCCTGACATATCACCTTTATTGTATTGTAGGAGCCTTCCTCATCCCCTATCTGACCCCTAGTTTACCCTACCACCCTGACATATCACCTTTATTGTATTGTAGGAGCCTTCCTCATTCCCTCCCTGACCCCTAGTTTACCCCCCTACCACCCTGACATATCACCTTTATTGTATTGTAGGAGCCTTCCTCATCCCCTATCTGACCCCTAGTTTACCCTACCACCCTGACATATCACCTTTATTGTATTGTAGGAGCCTTCCTCATCCCCTCCCTGACCCCTAGTTTACCCCCCTACCACCCTGACATATCACCTTTATTGTATTGTAGGAGCCTTCCTCATCCCCTCCCTGACCCCTAGTTTACCCTACCACCCTGACATATCACCTTTATTGTATTGTAGGAGCCTTCCTCATCCCCTCCCTGACCCCTAGTTTACCCTACCACCCTGACATATCACCTTTATTGTATTGTAGGAGCCTTCCTCATCCCCTCCCTGACCCCTAGTTTACCCCCCTACCACCCTGACATATCACCTTTATTGTATTGTAGGAGCCTTCCTCATCCCCTATCTGACCCCTAGTTTACCCTACCACCCTGACATATCACCTTTATTGTATTGTAGGAGCCTTCCTCATTCCCTCCCTGACCCCTAGTTTACCCCCCTACCACCCTGACATATCACCTTTATTGTATTGTAGGAGCCTTCCTCATCCCCTCCCTGACCCCTAGTTTACCCTACCACCCTGACATATCACCTTTATTGTATTGTAGGAGCCTTCCTCATTCCCTCCCTGACCCCTAGTTTACCCTACCACCCTGACATATCACCTTTATTGTATTGTAGGAGCCTTCCTCATCCCCTATCTGACCCCTAGTTTACCCTACCACCCTGACATATCACCTTTATTGTATTGTAGGAGCCTTCCTCATCCCCTCCCCGACTCCTAGTTTATCCCTTACCTTGACATATCACTTTTATTCTGTTGTAGGAGCCTTCCTCATCCCCTACCTGATCTGTGTGGTAGTAGGTGGTATACCACTGTTCTACCTTGAGGTGGCCGTGGGACAGTTTATGGGAACCAGTGGACTTGGAGCGTGGAACATCTGTCCTCTCCTTCAGGGTACATTCTGTCAATTTTACATGTGTATGAATTTGTAGTCAACTTGAACGCTTAATGAGTCCCTTTTAAGTATAAAGTTAGAATCAGGAAACTGTGATTTTACAGTCATCTGACACGAAGGGTCAGAATGACCTATAGCCATCATGTTTCTCCAGTCGTAGTTCGTCGTGCGTAAGGTTTTGGTTGTTGTTGTTGTTTTTTGATCTGCCCAACTCCAACATGGCCGCCATTGTCGCCGTTTTAGAAAACACCTTAAACTTGATGCCGTTGAGCTGGAAATTTGTGAGGATGATAAGAAAGGAAAGTCGATAAAACAAGTGCCTTATTTCATCTTCTTCTCAAGTTCCACAGAAGGAATTCAACTCAAACTTGCCTGAAATGATCCAGAAATGGCCTTGACCAAATATTCGCCATTCTCCGGTTCCACAAGTGGGATTCAGCCCGAACTTGCTTGGAATGATCTTGAGATAGTTCTGATCGAGTATTGTTATTTTGCGGGTCGGTCAGAAATCCAAGATGGCCTCCATGGCCAATAATACCTCTATATCAACCGGCCTCTCGCTTAGAATGTTACTGTTTCTGTATTTTTATTTAATCACAGAATTTAATGTACTGAACACAGAAACAAACAGTGAAGATTTAATGTAGAATCTGAGAAATTCCCCGACCTGGTAATGGCCATGTTAGATGTACATGTATTTCCTAAACATTTTATCTACGACTGTTGACGGTCACGTGACACTCTCTCTATCCCCAGGTCTCGGTATATCAACGACGATCATTGTCTTCTTCCTCAACTGTTACTACAATGTGATTCTGTGCTGGGCGTTTTACTACATGTTCAGTTCCTTTACCTGGGAACTGCCCTGGGCGACCTGTGATAACTGGTGGAATACCGATCGCTGTTCCACATTTTCCAAGGAGGCTGGGGCGACAATCAACGCTACCATCAGTAACATCACCAGCAACACAACTGGACTGAAAAAACTGGACGCTGTCACGGAATTCTGGGAGTAAGTTTGATAGCTTGGTAGTATGTGTTGTTTGTAAGAGTACGTCTGATGGCTTGGTAGTATGTGTTGTTTGTAAGAGTACGTCTGATGACTTGGTGCTTATGTGTTGTTTGTAAGAGTACGTCTGATGGCTTGGTGTTTATGTGTTGTTTGTAAGAGTAAGTCTGATGACTTGGTGTTTATGTAATGTTTGTAAGACTAATTCTGATGGCTTGGTGTTTGTGTTGTTTGTAAGAGTACGTCTGATGGGTTGGTGTTTGTGTTGTTTGTAAGACTAATTCTGATGGTTTGGTGTTTGTGTTGTTTGTAAGAGTAAGTCTGATGGCTTGGTGTTGATGTGTTGTTTGTAAGAGTACGTCTGATGGCTTGGTGTTTATGTGTTGTTTGTAAGAGTAAGTCTGATGGCTTGGTGTTTATGTGTTGTTTGTAAGAGTAAGTCTGATGGCTTGGTGTTTATGTGTTGTTTGTAAGAGTAAGTCTGATGACTTGTTTATGTGTTGTTTGTAAGAGTAAGTCTGATGGTTTGGTGTTTATGTGTTGTTTGTAAGAGTAAGTCTGATGGCTTGGTGTTTATGTGTTGTTTGTAAGAGTAAGTCTGATGACTTGTTTATGTGTTGTTTGTAAGAGTAAGTCTGATGGTTGGTGTTTATGTGTTGTTTGTAAGAGTAAGTCTGATGGCTTGGTGTTTATGTGTTGTTTGTAAGAGTAAGTCTGATGACTTGTTTATGTGTTGTTTGTAAGAGTAAGTCTGATGACTTGTTTATGTGTTGTTTGTAAGAGTAAGTCTGATGGTTTGGTGTTTATGTGTTGTTTGTAAGAGTAAGTCTGATGGATTGGTGTTTATGTGTTTGTAAGAGTACGTCTGATGGCTTGGTGTTTATGTGTTGTTTGTAAGAGTACGTCTGATGGCTTGGTGTTTATGTGTTTGTAAGAGTAAGTCTGATGGCTTGGTGTTTATGTGTTGTTTGTAAGAGTACGTCTGATGGCTTGGTGTTTATGTGTTGTTTGTAAGAGTCAGTCGGATGGTTTGGTAGTATGTGTTGTTTGTAAGAGTAGGTCTGATGACTTGGTGTTTATGTGTTGTTTGTAAGAGTAAGTCTGATGGTTTGGTGTTTGATGTGTTGTTTGTAAGAGTAAGTCTGATGGTTGGTGTTTATGTGTTGTTTGTAAGAGTACGTCTGATGGTTTGATGTTGATGTGTTGTTTGTAAGAGTAAGTCTGATGGTTGGTGTTTATGTGTTGTTTGTAAGAGTAAGTCTGATGGCTTGTTGTTTATGTGTTGTTTGTAAGAGTACGTCTGATGGCTTGGTGTTTATGTGATGTTTGTAAGACTAATTCTGATGGTTTGGTGTTTGTGTTGTTTATAAGAGTAAGTCTGATGACTTGTTGTTTATGTGTTGTTTATAAGAGTAAGTCTGATGACTTGTTGTTTATGTGTTGTTTGTAAGAGTAAGTCTGATGATTTGTTTATGTGTTGTTTGTAAGAGTAAGTCTGATGACTTGGTGTTTATGTGTTTGTAAGAGTAAGTCTGATGGCTTGGTGTTTATGTGTTTGTAAGAGTCAGTCGGATGGTTTGGTGTTTGTGTTGTTTGTAAGAGTACGTCTGATGGTTGGTGTTGATGTGTTGTTTGTAAGAGTACGTCTGATGGCTTGGTGTTTATGTGTTGTTTGTAAGAGTAAGTCTGATGGCTTGGTGTTTATGTGTTGTTTGTAAGAGTAAGTCTGATGGCTTGGTGTTGATGTGTTGTTTGTAAGAGTAAGTCTGATGGTTTGATGTTGATGTGTTGTTTGTAAGAGTAAGTCTGATGACTTGGTGTTTATGTGTTGTTTGTAAGAGTAAGTCTGATAGTTGGTGTTTTTGTGTTGTTTGTAAGAGTACGTATGATGGCTTGGTGTTTATGTGTTTGTAAGAGTACGTCTGATGGCTTGGTGTTTATGTGTTGTTTGTAAGAGTAAGTCTGATGACTTGGTGTTTGTGTTGTTTGTAAGAGTACGTCTGATGGTTGGTGTTTGTGTTGTTTGTAAGAGTACGTCTGATGGTTGGTGTTGATGTGTTGTTTGTAAGAGTAAGTCTGATGACTTGGTGTTTGTGTTGTTTGTAAGAGTACGTCTGATGGTTGGTGTTTGTGTTGTTTGTAAGAGTACGTCTGATGGTTGGTGTTGATGTGTTGTTTGTAAGAGTACGTCTGATGGCTTGGTGTTTGTGTGTTGTTTGTAAGAGTACGTCTGATGGCTTGGTGTTTATGTGTTGTTTGTAAGAGTCAGTCGGATGGTTTGGTAGTATGTGTTGTTTGTAAGAGTAGGTCTGATGACTTGGTGTTTATGTGTTGTTTGTAAGAGTAAGTCTGATGGTTTGGTGTTTGATGTGTTGTTTGTAAGAGTAAGTCTGATGGTTTGATGTTGATGTGTTGTTTGTAAGAGTAAGTCTGATGGCTTGTTGTTTATGTGTTGTTTGTAAGAGTACGTCTGATGGCTTGGTGTTTATGTGATGTTTGTAAGACTAATTCTGATGGTTTGGTGTTTGTGTTGTTTATAAGAGTAAGTCTGATGACTTGTTGTTTATGTGTTGTTTGTAAGAGTACGTCTGATGGCTTGGTGTTTATGTGTTTGTAAGAGTAAGTCTGATGGCTTGGTGTTTATGTGTTGTTTGTAAGAGTACGTCTGATGGCTTGGTGTTTATGTGTTGTTTGTAAGAGTCAGTCGGATGGTTTGGTAGTATGTGTTGTTTGTAAGAGTAGGTCTGATGACTTGGTGTTTATGTGTTGTTTGTAAGAGTAAGTCTGATGGTTTGGTGTTTGATGTGTTGTTTGTAAGAGTAAGTCTGATGGTTGGTGTTTATGTGTTGTTTGTAAGAGTACGTCTGATGGTTTGATGTTGATGTGTTGTTTGTAAGAGTAAGTCTGATGGTTGGTGTTTATGTGTTGTTTGTAAGAGTAAGTCTGATGGCTTGTTGTTTATGTGTTGTTTGTAAGAGTACGTCTGATGGCTTGGTGTTTATGTGATGTTTGTAAGACTAATTCTGATGGTTTGGTGTTTGTGTTGTTTATAAGAGTAAGTCTGATGACTTGTTGTTTATGTGTTGTTTGTAAGAGTAAGTCTGATGACTTGTTGTTTATGTGTTGTTTGTAAGAGTAAGTCTGATGATTTGTTTATGTGTTGTTTGTAAGAGTAAGTCTGATGACTTGGTGTTTATGTGTTTGTAAGAGTAAGTCTGATGGCTTGGTGTTTATGTGTTTGTAAGAGTCAGTCGGATGGTTTGGTGTTTGTGTTGTTTGTAAGAGTACGTCTGATGGTTGGTGTTGGTGTGTTGTTTGTAAGAGTACGTCTGATGGCTTGGTGTTTATGTGTTGTTTGTAAGAGTAAGTCTGATGGCTTGGTGTTTATGTGTTGTTTGTAAGAGTAAGTCTGATGGCTTGGTGTTTATGTGTTGTTTGTAAGAGTAAGTCTGATGGTTTGATGTTGATGTGTTGTTTGTAAGAGTAAGTCTGATGACTTGGTGTTTATGTGTTGTTTGTAAGAGTAAGTCTGATAGTTGGTGTTTTTGTGTTGTTTGTAAGAGTACGTATGATGGCTTGGTGTTTATGTGTTTGTAAGAGTACGTCTGATGGCTTGGTGTTTATGTGTTGTTTGTAAGAGTTAGTCTGATGACTTGGTGTTTGTGTTGTTTGTAAGAGTACGTCTGATGGTTGGTGTTTGTGTTGTTTGTAAGAGTACGTCTGATGGTTGGTGTTGATGTGTTGTTTGTAAGAGTAAGTCTGATGACTTGGTGTTTGTGTTGTTTGTAAGAGTACGTCTGATGGTTGGTGTTTGTGTTGTTTGTAAGAGTACGTCTGATGGTTGGTGTTGATGTGTTGTTTGTAAGAGTACGTCTGATGGCTTGGTGTTTATGTGTTGTTTGTAAGAGTACGTCTGATGGCTTGGTGTTTATGTGTTGTTTGTAAGAGTCAGTCGGATGGTTTGGTAGTATGTGTTGTTTGTAAGAGTAGGTCTGATGACTTGGTGTTTATGTGTTGTTTGTAAGAGTAAGTCTGATGGTTTGGTGTTTGATGTGTTGTTTGTAAGAGTAAGTCTGATGGTTTGATGTTGATGTGTTGTTTGTAAGAGTAAGTCTGATGGCTTGTTGTTTATGTGTTGTTTGTAAGAGTACGTCTGATGGCTTGGTGTTTATGTGATGTTTGTAAGACTAATTCTGATGGTTTGGTGTTTGTGTTGTTTATAAGAGTAAGTCTGATGACTTGTTGTTTATGTGTTGTTTGTAAGAGTAAGTCTGATGGTTTGATGTTGATGTGTTGTTTGTAAGAGTAAGTCTGATGGCTTGTTGTTTATGTGTTGTTTGTAAGAGTACGTCTGATGGCTTGGTGTTTATGTGATGTTTGTAAGAGTAAGTCTGATGGTTGGTGTTGATGTGTTGTTTGTAAGAGTAAGTCTGATGGCTTGGTGTTTATGTGTTGTTTGTAAGAGTAATTCTGATGGCTTGGTGTTTATGTGTTGTTTGTAAGAGTAAGTCTGATGGCTTGGTGTTTATGTGTTGTTTGTAAGAGTAAGTTGTCACCAAGAGTAGTTTGATACTTGATAAATATTGCATGTCTTTTTTGAGGCATCAGAAGATTAAGGGACATTTTGTATCAGTGACATGGTACTCCTTATGACTTCTAGTAACTCCAGGATTAGTATATTATAGTAGTGAAGTGACGATGTTGAATATTATGTTACCCTAGAGATAGTCAGTTCCTGTCTCAGATAGACAAGTTAGTGTATTGGAATTTTGATAGTAGCACCAATGCTAATTAAGAATAGGAAATGTTTAATTGTTCTTTACATTGTAAATGCCTTTCAGACGGAAAGTGCTGAACATTTCTGATGGTATAGAACACATGGGACCAGTAAAGTGGGATCTGGCCCTCACACTTCTGTTTGCCTGGATCGTCGTGTATCTCTGTATTTGTAAAGGAATTAAATCTTCGGGAAAGGTACGGTCTGTTTAACCAACCATTGTCTGTATTATTGTATTACCACTGAAATTTGATAAGTGAACCACTAAGATCCATGATATAGTTCATGCTTGTCACTTATAGATCCATGATATAGTTCATGCTTGTCACTTATAGATCCATGATATAGTTCATGCTTGTCACTTATTGATCCATGATATAGTTCATGCTTGTCACTTATAGATCCATGATATAGTTCATGCTTGTCACTTATAGATCCATGATATAGTTCATGATAATCACTTATAGATCCATAATATAGTTCATGCTTGTCACTTATAGATCCATGATATAGTTCATGCTTGTCACTTAGATCCATGATATAGTTCATACTAATCACTTATAGGTCCATGATATAGTTCATGCTTGTCACTTATAGATCCATGATATAGTTCATGATAATCACTTATAGATCCATGATATAGTTCATGCTTGTCACTTATAGATCCATGATATAGTTCATGCTTGTCACTTATTGATCCATGATATAGTTCATGCTTGTCACTTATTGATCCATGATATAGTTCATGCTTGTCACTTATAGATCCATGATATAGTTCATGCTTGTCACTTATAGATCCATGATATAGTTCATGATAATCACTTATAGATCCATAATATAGTTCATGCTTGTCACTTATAGATCCATGATATAGTTCATGCTTGTCACTTAGATCCATGATATAGTTCATACTAATCACTTATAGGTCCATGATATAGTTCATGCTTGTCACTTATAGATCCATGATATAGTTCATGATAATCACTTATAGATCCATAATATAGTTCATGCTTGTCACTTATAGATCCATGATATAGTTCATGCTTGTCACTTAGATCCATGATATAGTTCATACTAATCACTTATAGGTCCATGATATAGTTCATGCTTGTCACTTATAGATCCATGATATAGTTCATGATAATCACTTATAGATCCATGATATAGTTCATACTTATCACTTATAGATCCATGATATAGTTCATGCTTGTCACTTATAGATCCATGATATAGTTCATGCTTGTCACTTATAGATCCATGATAAAGTTCATGCTAATCACTTATAGATCCATGATATAGTTCATGCTTGTCACTTATAGATCCATGATATAGTTCATACTCATCACTTATAGATCCATGATATAGTTCATACTTTTCACTTATAGATCCATGATATAGCTCATGATAATCACTTATAGATCCATGATATAGTTCATGCTTGTCACTTATAGATCCATGATATAGTTCATACTTGTCACTTAGATCCATGATATAGTTCATGCTTGTCACTTATAGATCCATGATATAGTTCATGCTAATCACTTATAGATCCATGATATAGTTCATACTTTTCACTTATAGATCCATGATATAGTTCATGCTTGTCACTTAGATCCATGATATAGTTCATACTTATCACTTATAGATCCATGATATAGTTCATGCTTGTCACTTATAGATCCATGATATAGTTCATGATAATCACTTATAGGTCCATGATATAGTTCATACTAATCACTTATTGATCCATGATATAGTTCATGCTTGTCACTTATAGATCCATGATATAGTTTATGATAATCACTTATAGATCCATGATATAGTTCATACTAATCACTTATTGATCCATGATATAGTTCATACTAATCACTTATAGATCCATGATATAGTTCATGCTTGTCACTTATAGATCCATGATATAGTTTATACTAATCACTTATAGATCCATGATATAGTTCATGCTTGTCACTTATAGATCCATGATATAGTTTATGATAATCACTTATAGATCCATGATATAGTTCATACTTATCACTTATAGATCCATGATATAGTTCATGCTTGTCACTTATAGATCCATGATATAGTTCATGCTTGTCACTTATAGATCCATGATATAGTTCATGCTAATCACTTATAGATCCATGATATAGTTCATACTAATCACTTATAGATCCATGATATAGTTCATGCTTGTCACTTATAGATCCATGATATAGTTCATACTCATCACTTATAGATCCATGATATAGTTCATACTTTTCACTTATAGATCCATGATATAGCTCATGATAATCACTTATAGATCCATGATATAGTTCATGCTTGTCACTTATAGATCCATGATATAGTTCATACTTGTCACTTAGATCCATGATATAGTTCATGCTTGTCACTTATAGATCCATGATATAGTTCATGCTAATCACTTATAGATCCATGATATAGTTCATACTTTTCACTTATAGATCCATGATATAGTTCATACTAATCACTTATAGATCCATGATATAGTTCATGCTAATCACTTATAGATCCATGATATAGTTCATACTTGTCACTTATAGATCCATGATATAGTTCATGCTTGTCACTTATAGATCCATGATATAGTTCATACTTATCACTTATAGATCCATGATATAGTTCATGCTAATCACTTATAGATCCATGATATAGTTCATGCTAATCACTTATAGATCCATGATATAGTTCATACTTGTCACTTATAGATCCATGATATAGTTCATGCTTGTCACTTATAGATCCATGATATAGTTCATGCTTGTCACTTATAGATCCATGATATAGTTCATACTAATCACTTATAGATCCATGATATAGTTCATGCTAATCACTTATAGATCCATGATTTAGTTCATGCTAATCGCTTATAGATCCATGATATAGTTCATACTTGTCACTTATAGATCCATGATATAGTTCATACTCATCACTTATAGATCCATGATATAGTTCATACTTTTCACTTATAGATCCATGATATAGTTCATGATAATCACTTATAGATCCATGATATAGTTCATGCTTGTCACTTATAGATCCATGATATAGTTCATACTTGTCACTTAGATCCATGATATAGTTCATGCTTGTCACTTATAGATCCATGATATAGTTCATGCTAATCACTTATAGATCCATGATATAGTTCATACTTTTCACTTATAGATCCATGATATAGTTCATGCTTGTCACTTAGATCCATGATATAGTTCATACTTATCACTTATAGATCCATGATATAGTTCATGCTTGTCACTTATAGATCCATGATATAGTTCATGATAATCACTTATAGGTCCATGATATAGTTCATACTAATCACTTATTGATCCATGATATAGTTCATGCTTGTCACTTATAGATCCATGATATAGTTTATGATAATCACTTATAGATCCATGATATAGTTCATACTAATCACTTATTGATCCATGATATAGTTCATACTAATCACTTATAGATCCATGATATAGTTCATGCTTGTCACTTATAGATCCATGATATAGTTTATACTAATCACTTATAGATCCATGATATAGTTCATGCTTGTCACTTATAGATCCATGATATAGTTTATGATAATCACTTATAGATCCATGATATAGTTCATACTTATCACTTATAGATCCATGATATAGTTCATGCTTGTCACTTATAGATCCATGATATAGTTCATGCTTGTCACTTATAGATCCATGATATAGTTCATGCTAATCACTTATAGATCCATGATATAGTTCATACTAATCACTTATAGATCCATGATATAGTTCATGCTTGTCACTTATAGATCCATGATATAGTTCATACTCATCACTTATAGATCCATGATATAGTTCATACTTTTCACTTATAGATCCATGATATAGCTCATGATAATCACTTATAGATCCATGATATAGTTCATGCTTGTCACTTATAGATCCATGATATAGTTCATACTTGTCACTTAGATCCATGATATAGTTCATGCTTGTCACTTATAGATCCATGATATAGTTCATGCTAATCACTTATAGATCCATGATATAGTTCATACTTTTCACTTATAGATCCATGATATAGTTCATACTAATCACTTATAGATCCATGATATAGTTCATGCTAATCCATGATATAGTTCATACTTGTCACTTATAGATCCATGATATAGTTCATGCTTGTCACTTATAGATCCATGATATAGTTCATACTTATCACTTATAGATCCATGATATAGTTCATGCTAATCACTTATAGATCCATGATATAGTTCATGCTAATCACTTATAGATCCATGATATAGTTCATACTTGTCACTTATAGATCCATGATATAGTTCATGCTTGTCACTTATAGATCCATGATATAGTTCATGCTTGTCACTTATAGATCCATGATATAGTTCATACTAATCACTTATAGATCCATGATATAGTTCATGCTAATCACTTATAGATCCATGATTTAGTTCATGCTAATCGCTTATAGATCCATGATATAGTTCATACTTGTCACTTATAGATCCATGATATAGCTCATGATAATCACTTATAGATCCATGATATAGTTCATACTTGTCACTTATAGATCCATGATATAGTTCATGCTAATCACTTATAGATCCATGATTTAGTTCATACTAATCACTTATAGATCCATGATATAGTTCATACTTGTCACTTATAGATCCATGATATAGTTCATACTAATCACTTATAGATCCATGATTTAGTTCATGCTAATCGCTTATAGGTCCATGATATAGTTCATACTAATCGCTAAGAGCCCTCCTCTTGTTCATGCTTATGGCCCAAGTCCATGATATAGTTCATACAAAGGGCTTAAGTCCATAAAATAGCTCATGCTATTCGCCTAATCCATGCTATAGTTCATGTTTTATAGAACAACAGACTGATAATTGTTTAGCATGAGCTAGACTGGAAGCACTCCCACGCGTCAATCTTTGTATATTCCATATTTTCTTTGCTCAATTCAGGTCATGTACGTCACTGCTACGTCACCTTACCTGTTTATGACGGCCCTGTTGATACGTAACTCGCTACTGGAGGGTGCTATAGATGGAGTCGAGTTCTACCTGAAACCCAACATCACAAAGTTATCCGAGATAGAGGTCAGATTTACTATTCAACATCAAAATTAACGCTGGTCAGATTGAGGTCAGATTTACTATTCAACATCAAAATTAACACTGGTTAGATCGAGGTCAGATTTACCATTCAACATCAAAATTAACACTGGTTAGATCGAGGTCAGATTTACCATTCAACATCAAAATTAACGCTGGTTAGATCGAGATCAGATTTACCATTCAACATCACAAAGTTATCCGAGATCGAGGTCAGATTTACCATTCAACATCACAAAGTTATCCGAGATCGAGGTCAGATTTACCATTCAACATCAAAATTAACGCTGGTTAGATCGAGGTTAGATTTACCATTCAACATCAAAATTACCGCTGGTAAGATCGAGGTCAGATTAACCATTCAACATCAAAATTAACGTTAGTTAGGTCGAGGTCAGATTTACCATTCAACGTCAAAATTAACACTGGTTAGATCGAGGTCAGATTTACCATTCAACATCAAAATTAACGTTAGTTAGGTCGAGGTCAGATTTACTATTCAACGTCAAAATTAACGCTGGTTAGATCGAGGTCAGATTTACCATTCATTGTCTATTATCCCAGAGTGGAATAAATAACTGATACACTGATATTTATGTATTAAAACAACAATAAATAATGTTCTGGTTTGTATTGTTGTCAGGTATGGGTGGATGCTGGGACACAGATTTTCTTCTCCAAATCCCCGCATGGTGTTACAGCGAGGCAGTTACTAAAGTTCACCAAAACTAAGGTAAGACCAAAGGGACCGAGACCAACGACAAGAGAACGGAAAAGACCAAAACGCAACAACTGAAGACAAAAACCAACAACGGAAGAAAAAGCAGACAACGAAGACCAAACGAGACAAGGGGGAAAAACCAAACGCAGACACGAAGACCAACAGCCAAGGAGACCAAACAGCAGACAAAGGAAACCAAAACCAACAACGGGGAAAGACCAAAAGACAAGGAAGACCAAACGCAGACAAACGGAAAACCAAACACTACAACAAAGACCAAAGAAAACGAAAACCCAAAAACAGGAAAGGAAAGACAAAAGCAGAAAGGAAACCAAACGCAACAAAAACAGGAAAAAGCGAAAGGAAAACCAAACGCAGACAAAGGAAGAAAACAAACGATAAAACAAACCAAAAGAACAAAAAACGAAACCAACCGAATACCAAAACTCAGACAACTTAAATACCAAAAACAATTAATACGAATCATACAAATTAAATACCAAACAATACAAAAACCAAACAAACACAAAACAAAACGCAGACCCAAAGGAAAGACCAAAAGCAGGGAAAAAGAAAGACAAAAGCAGACAACGGAAAGACCAAACGCAGACAAACGGAAGACCAAAGCAACCCAACGGGAAAGACCAAACGCAGACAACGGAGACCAAAACAGACAACGGAAAAACAAAACGCAGACAACGGAAAGAACGAACGCAGACAACGGAAAAACCAAACAGACAAAGGAAGACCAAACCAGACAACGGAAAAGCAAACGCAACAACGGAAGACAAACCAACAAGAAGACCAAACGCAGACAACGGAGCAAACGCAGACAAGAAGACCAAAACCAGACAACGGAAGACCAAAAACGCAGAAAGGAAAGACCAAGAGAAACGCAAAAAGGGCAACGGAAACAAACGCAGACAACGGAAGCAAACGAGGCCAAAAGGTTAAAGACAAACAAAACGGAAAGACCAAAGAGGACAACGGTAAACCCAACGCAGACAACTGAAGACCAAAAGCAGACAACGGGAAGACCAAACGCAGACAACGGAAGACCAAAAAGCAGACAAAGGGAAAAAAAACGAGACAAGGAAGACCAAAACGCAAAACAACGGCCAAGACCAAACGCAGACAACGGAAAGACCAAACGCAGACAACGGCAGACCAAACGCAGACAACGGAAAGACCAAACGCAGACAACGGAAGACCAAAAAGCAGACAACGGAAGACCAAAACGCAGACAAACGGAAGAGCAAACGCAGACAACGGAAGACCAAACGCAGACAACGGAAAGACCAAACACAGACAAGGGCAGACCAAACGCAGACAACGGAAGACCAAACGCAGACAACGGAAGACCAAACGCAGACAACGGAAAGACCAAACGCAGACAACGGAAAGACGAAACGCAGACAAGGAAAGACCAAACACAGACAACGGAAAGACCAAACGAGAAACGGAAGACGAAAAGCAGACAACGGAAAACCAAACACAGACAACGGAAAGACCAAACGCAGACAACGGAAAGACCAAACGCAGACAACAATACCAAACGCAACAACGGCAGACCAAACGCAGACAACGGAAAGACCAAACTCAGACAACGGAAGACCAAACGCAGACAAACGGAAGACCAAACTCATACAACGTAAGAGCAAACGCAGACAACGAAGACCAAACGTAACAACTTAAATACCAAACTCATACAACTTAAATACCAAACTCATACAACATAAATACCAAAGCCATACAACAGCAATACCAAACTCATACAACTTAATACCAAACTCATACAACTTAAATACCAAACTCATACAACTTAAATACCAAACTCATACAACTTAAATACCAAACTCATACAACTTAAATACCAAACTCATACAACTTAATACCAAACTCATACAACTTAAATACCAAACTCATACAACTTAAATACCAAACTCATACAACTTAATACCAAACTCATACAACCTAGATACCATTGCTTATAATGGTAACAGTATATCATACATACGTTTGAATTCCATGTGAGGTTTATGTGTGTTTCATTAAACTAACCAGTGTCTCTCTATCCCCCAGGGACGCCATTATATTTGCCCTAGCCAATAGCGGTACGAGCATTTTTGCTGGTTTCCTTATCTTCACCATATTAGGACATATGGCATTCTTACAGGAGACAACCGTGGACAAGGTGGCAGCTTCAGGTGTGTTGATGTAATGATGTAAATTATTGGTCAGGTGTGTCGATGTAATGATGTAAATTGGATATGGTTAGGTACACGTGTAGATTATTTGTCAGGTATGTTGATGTAGTAATGTAAATTAGATTTGGTTAGGTACACGTGTATATTACTTGTCAGGTGTGTTGATGTAGTAATGTAAATTAGATATGGTTAGGTACACGTGTAGATGATTTGTCAGGTGTGTTGATGTATTGATGTAATAATGTAAATTAGATATGGTTAGGTACACATGTATATTACTTGTCAGGTGTGTTGATGTAGTAATGTAAATTAGATATGGTTAGGTACACGTGTAGATGATTTGTCAGGTGTGTTGATGTAGTAATGTCAATTAGATTTGGTTAGGTACACGTGTAGATCATTTGTCAGGTGTGTTAATGTATTGATGTAATAATGTAAATTAGATATGTTTAGGTACACGTGTAGATTTTTGGTCAAGTGTGTTGATGTAGTAATGCAAATAAGATTTGTATAATTAGGTCCATCATAAAGAGAACATGCGAAAAAATTGAGATTGTGAGTGGGAAGATTGGGAGTGAGGATGAGAAAATTGGGAGTGTAAGTGAGAGGATTAGGAGTGAGAGTGAAAAGATATGGAGTGAGAGTTAGAAGATAGGGAGTGAGAGTGGGGAGATTGGGAGTGAGAGTGAGGAGATTGGGAGAGAGAGTAAGAAGACTGGGAGTGAGAGTGAGGAGATAGGGAGTGAGAGTGACGAGATTGGGAGTGAGAGTGACGAGATTGGGAGTGAGAGTGACGAGATTGGGAGTGAGAGTGAGGAGATTGGAAGTAAGAGTGGGAAGATTGGGAGTGAGAAGATAGGGAGTGAGAGTGAAAAGATTGGGAGGGAGAGTGAGAAGAGTGGGAGTGAGAGTGAGGAGATTGGGAGAGAGAGTAAGAAGACTGGGAGTGAGAGTGAGAAGATAGGGAGTGAGAGTGAGAAGATTGGGAGTGAGAGTGAGAAGATTGGCAGTGAGGGTGAGAAGATTAGGGTTGAGAGTGAGAAGATTGGGAGTTAGAGTGAGAAGATTGGGAGTTAGAGTGAGAAGATTGGGAGGGGGAGTGAGAAGATTGGGAGTGAGAGTGAGAAGATTGGGAGTTAGAGTGAGAAGATTGGGAGTGAGAGTGAGAAGATTGGAAGTGAGAGTGAGAAGATTGGGAGTTAGAGTGAGAAGATTGGGAGGGGGAGTGAGAAGATTGGGAGGGAGAGTGAGAAGATTGGGAGTGAGAGTGAGAAGATTGGGTGTGAGAGTGAGAAGATTGGGAGTGAGAGTGAGAAGATTAGGAGTGAGACTGAGAAAATTGGGAGGGAGAGTTAGAAGATAGGGAGTGAGAGTGAGAAGATAGGGAGTGAGAAGATAGGAAGTGAGAGTGAGAGGATTGGGAGTGAGAGTGAAAAGATATGGAGTGAGAGTTAGAAGATAGGGAGTGAGAGTGAGGAGATTGGGAGTGAGAGTGAGGAGATTGGGAGAGAGAGTTAGAAGACTGGGAGTGAGAGTGAGAAGATTGGGAGTGAGAGTGAGGAGATAGGGAGTGAGAGTGAGAAGATTGGGAGTGAGAGTGAGAAGATTGGGAGTGAGAGTGAGAAGATAGGGAGAGAGTTAGAAGACTGGGAGTGAGAGTGAGAAGATTGGGAGTGAGAGTGAGGAGATTGGAAGTGAGAGTGAGAAGATTGGGAGTGAGAGTGAGGAGATAGGGAGTGAGAGTGAGAAGATTGGGAGAGAGAGTAAGAAGATTGGGAGTGAAGGTGAGAAGATAGGGAGTGAGAGTGACGATATTGGGAGTAAGAGTGAGGAGATTGGGAGTGAGAGTGACGAGATTGGGAGTGAGAGTGACGAGATTGGGAGTAAGAGTGTGAAGATAGGGAGTGAGAGTAAAAAGATAGGGAGGGAGAGTGAGAAGAGTTGGAGTGAGAGTGAGAAGAGTGGGAGTGACAGTGAGGAGATTGGGAAGGAGAGTGAGAAGATTGGGAGTGAGAGTGAGAAGATTGGCAGTGAGGGTAAGAAGATTGGGGTTGAGAGTGAGAAGATTGGAAGTGAGAGTGAGAAGATTGGGAGTTAGAGTGAGAAGATTGGGAGTTAGAGTGAGAAGATTGGGAGGGGAGTGAGAAGATTGGGAGGGAGAGTGAGAAGATTGGGAGTGAGAGTGAGAAGATTGGGTGTGAGAGTTAGAAGATTGGGAGTGTTTGTGAGAAGATTGGGATTGAGGATGAGAAAATTGGGAGTGTAAGTGAGAGGATTGGGAGTGAGAGTGAAAAGATATGGAGTGAGAGTTAGAAGATAGGGAGTGAGAGTGAGGAGATTGGGAGTGAGAGTGAGGAGATTGGGAGAGAGAGTAAGAAGACTGGGAGTGAGAGTGAGAAGATTGGGAGTGAGAGTGAGAAGACAGGGAGTGAGAGTGAGAAGATAGGGAGTGAGAGTGAGAAGATTGGAAGGGAGAGTGAGAAATTTGGGAGGAAGAGTGAGAAGATTGGGAGGGAGAGTGAGAAGATTGGGAGGGAGAGTGAGAAGACTGGGAGTGAGAGTGAGAAGATTGGGAGTGAGAGTGAGAAGACAGGGAGTGAGAGTGAGAAGATAGGGAGTGAGAGTTAGAAGATTGGGAGTGTTTGTGAGAAGATTGGGATTGAGGATGAGAAATTGGAGTGTAAGTGAGAGGATTGGGGAGTGAGAGTGAAAGATATGAGAGTGAGGAAGTAGAAGATAGGGTTGGAGTGAGGAGATGGGAGGAGACTGAGGACGATTGGGAGGAGAAGAAGGATGGGAGTGAGAGTGAGAAGATTGGGAGTGAGAGTGAGAAGACATGGAGTGAGAGTTAGAACGATAGGGTAAGTGAGAGTGAGGAAGATTGGAGGGAGATAAAATTGGGAAGAGTGAAGAAAGATTGGGAGGGAGGTGAGATTGGGAGTGAGACGTGAGAAAGAATGGGGGAGGAGAAGATGAGGAAGTGAGAGTGAGAGACTTGGGAGTGAGAGTGAAAGATAGGGAGTGAGAGTTAGAGATAGGGGAGAGTTAGAAGATGGGAGTGGAGAGTGAGAATTTGGGGAGAGTGAGAGTGGGAGTGGAAGTGAGAGTGAGGAGATGGGCGTGCGAGTGAGAAGATTGAGGGAGAAGAGGAGTAGAGTGAGAGATTGGGAGTGAGAGTGAAAAGATATGGAGTGAGAGTTAGAAGATAGGGAGTGAGAGTGAGGAGATTGGGAGTGAGAGTGAGAAAATTGGGAGGGAGAGTTGAGATAGGGAGTGAGAGTGAGAAGATAGGGAGTGAGAGTGAGAGAGGGGGAGGGGGTGAAGTGAAAGATATGGAGGAGAGATAGAAGATGGGGAGAGGTGAAGTGGGAGTGAGAGTGAGAAGATGGGAGTGAGAGTGAGAAGATTGGAGGAGAGTGAGGAAGATTGGGAGTGAGAGTGCAAGTGAGAAGATTGGAGAAGAGAGTAAGAAGACGGAGTGGGGTGAGAAGATGGGAGTGAGAGTTGACAGATTGGGAGTAAGTGAACGGATTGGGAAATAAGAGGGGAAGATTGGGAGTGAATGTATGAGAAGATAGGAGGAGAGTGAAAAGACTTGGAGTAAGAAAAGGGAAAGAGTGGGGAAAAGGGGAGTGAGAGTGAGCAGACTGGGAGAGAGAGTAAGAAGACTGGGAGTGAGAGTGAGAAGTTGGGGAATGAGAGTGAGAAGATTGGGAGTGAGAGTTAGAAGATTGGGAGGGAGAGTGAGAAGATTGGGAGTGAGAGTGACAACGTTGACAACATTAACAAAAGTTGAACGTGGCAAGTGAGACTTTGTAATGACAAAGCAGTATGGCGAATGCCAAATCTGAGATACAGAATCTGTGTTGTTGAAAAACAGACATTAGATGTATATCCATCAGACATTAGATATATACCCATCAGACATTAGATGTATACCCATCAGACATTAGATATATACCCATCAGACATTAGATATATACCCATCAGACATTAGATATATACCCATCAGACATTAGATGTATACCCATCAGACATTAGATATATACCTATCAGACATTAGATGTATACCCATCAGACATTAGATATATACCCATCAGACATTAGATATATACCCATCAGACATTAGATATATACCCATCAGACATTAGATGTATACCCATCAGACATTAGATGTATACCATCAGACATTAGATATACCCATCAGACATTAGATGTATACCCATCAGACCTTACCCATCAGACATTAGATTATACCCATCAGACATTAGATATATACCCATCAGACATTAGATATATACCCATCAGACATTAGATATATACCCATCAGACATTAGATGTATAACCCATCAGACATTAGATGTATACCCATCAGACATTAGATAGTATACCCATCAGACATTAGATATATACCCATCAGACATTAGATATATACCCATCAGACATTAGATATATACCCATCAGACATTAGATATATACCCATCAGACATTAGATATATACCCATCAGACATTAGATGTATACCCATCAGACATTAGATATATACCCATCAGACATTAGATATATACCCATCAGACATTAGATATATAATCCCATCAGACATTAGATATATACCATCAGACATTAGATGTATATCCCATCAGACATTAGATATATACCCATCAGACATTAGATATATACCCATCAGACATTAGATATATACCCATCAGACATTAGATATATACCCATCAGACATTAGATATATACCCATCAGACATTAGATATATACCCATCAGACATTAGATATATACCCATCAGACATTAGATATATACCATCAGACATTAGATATATACCCATCAGACATTAGATATATACCCATCAGACATTAGATATATACCCATCAGACATTAGATATATACCCATCAGACATTAGATATATACCCATCAGACATTAGATGTATATCCATCAGACATTAGATATATACCCATCAGACATTAGATATATACCCATCAGACATTAGATATATACCCATCAGACATTAGATATATACCCATCAGACATTAGATATATACCCATCAGACATTAGATATATACCCATCAGACATTAGATATATACCCATCAGACATTAGATATATACCCATCAGACATTAGATATATACCCATCAGACATTAGATATATACCCATCAGACATTAGATATATACCCATCAGACATTAGATATATACCCATCAGACATTAGATATAAATATACCCATCAGACATTAGATATACCCATCAGACATTAGATATATACCATCAGACATTAGATGTATATCCATCAGACATTAGATATATACCCATCAGACATTAGATATATACCAATCAGACATTAGATATATACCCATCAGACATTAGATATATACCCATCAGACATTAGATAGTATACCCATCAGACATTAGATATATACCCATCAGACATTAGATGTATACCCATCAGACATTAGATATATACCAATCAGACATTAGATATATACCCATCAGACATTAGATATATACCCATCAGACATTAGATATATACCCATCAGACATTAGATGTATACCCATCAGACATTAGATGTATATCCCATCAGACATTAGATATATACCCATCAGACATTAGATGTATACCCATCAGACATTAGATATATACCCATCAGACATTAGATATATACCCATCAGACATTAGATGTATACCCATCAGACATTAGATATATACCCATCAGACATTAGATATATACCCATCAGACATTAGATGTATACCCATAAGACATTAGATGTATATCCATCAGACATTAGATATAAACCCATAAGACATTAGATGTATACCCATCAGACATTAGATATATACCCATCAGACATTAGATATATACCCATCAGACATTAGATGTATACCCATCAGACATTAGATATATACCCATCAGACATTAGATATACCAAACAGACATTAGATATATACCCATCAGACATTAGATGTATACCCATCAGACATTAGATATATACCCATCAGACATTAGATGTATACCCATCAGACATTAGATATATACCCATCAGACATTAGATATATACCCATCAGACATTAGATATATACCCATCAGACATTAGATATATACCCATCAGACATTAGATGTATACCCATCAGACATTAGATATATACCCATCAGACATTAGATATATACCCATCAGACATTAGATGTATACCCATCAGACATTAGATGTATATCCATCAGACATTAGATGTATATCCATCAGACATTAGATATATACCCATCAGACATTAGATATATACCAAACAGACATTAGATATATACCCATCAGACATTAGATATATACCCATCAGACATTAGATATATACCCATCAGACATTAGATATATACCCATCAGACATTAGATATATACCCATCAGACATTAGATGTATATCCATCAGACATTAGATATATACTCATCAGACATTAGATATATACCAAACAGACATTAGATATATACCCATCAGACATTAGATATATACCCATCAGACATTAGATATATACCCATCAGACATTAGATATATACCCATCAGACATTAGATATATACCCATCAGACATTAGATATATACCCATCAGACATTAGATGTATATCCATCAGACATTAGATGTATATCCATCAGACATTAGATATATACCCATCAGACATTAGATATATACCCATCAGACATTAGATATATACCCATCAGACATTAGATGTATATCCATCAGACATTAGATATATACCCATCAGACATTAGATATATACCCATCAGACATTAGATATATACCCATCAGACATTAGATGTATATCCATCAGACATTAGATGTATATCCATCAGACATTAGATATATACCCATCAGACATTAGATATATACCAAACAGACATTAGATATATACCCATCAGACATTAGATATATACCAAACAGGCATTAGATGTATACCCATCAGACATTAGATATATACCCATCAGACATAAGATGTATACCCATCAGACATTAGATATATACCAAACAGACATTAGATATATACCCATCAGACATTAGATATATACCCATCAGACATTAGATATATACCCATCAGACATTAGATGTATACCCATCAGACATTAGATGTATATCCATCAGACATTAGATATATACCCATCAGAAATTAGATGTATACCCATCAGACATTAGATATATACCCATCAGACATTAGATATATACCCATCAGACATTAGATGTATACCCATCAGACATTAGATATATACCCATCAGACATTAGATATATACCCATCAGACATTAGATGTATACCCATAAGACATTAGATGTATATCCATCAGACATTAGATATATACCCATAAGACATTAGATGTATACCCATCAGACATTAGATGTATACCCATCAGACATTAGATGTATACCCATCAGACATTAGATATATACCCATCAGACATTAGATATATACCCATCAGACATTAGATATATACCCATCAGACATTAGATGTATACCCATCAGACATTAGATGTATACCCATCAGACATTAGATGTATACCCATCAGACATTAGATATATACCCATCAGACATTAGATGTATACCCATCAGACATTAGATATATACCCATCAGACATTAGATGTATACCCATCAGACATTAGATGTATACCCATCAGACATTAGATGTATACCCATCAGACATAAGATGTATACCCATCAGACATTAGATATATACCCATCAGACATTAGATATATACCCATCAGACATTAGATGTATACCCATCAGACATTAGATGTATACCCATCAGACATTAGATGTATACCCATCAGACATTAGATGTATACCCATCAGACATTAGATGATATACCCATCAGACATTAGATATATACCCATCAGACATTAGATATATACCCATCAGACATTAGATGTATACCCATCAGACATTAGATGTATACCCATCAGACATTAGATATATACCCATCAGACATTAGATATATACCCATCAGACATTAGATATATACCCATCAGACATTAGATATATACCCATCAGACATTAGATATATACCCATCAGACATTAGATATATACCCATCAGACATTAGATGTATACCCATCAGACATTAGATGTATACCCATCAACATTAGATGTATACCCATCAGACATTAGATATAATACCCATCAGACATTAGATATATACCCATCAGACATTAGATATATACCCATCAGACATTAGATATATACCCATCAGACATTAGATAGTATACCCATCAGACATTAGATGTATACCCATCAGACATTAGATGTATATCCATCAGACATTAGATATATACCCATCAGAAATTAGATGTATACCCATCAGACATTAGATATATACCCATCAGACATTAGATATATACCCATCAGACATTAGATGTATACCCATCAGACATTAGATATATACCCATCAGACATTAGATGTATACCCATCAGACATTAGATGTATACCCATCAGACATTAGATATATACCCATCAGACATTAGATATATACCCATCAGACATTAGATGTATACCCATCAGACATTAGATGATATACCCATCAGACATTAGATGTATACCAATCAGACATTAGATATATACCCATCAGACATTAGATATATACCCATCAGACATTAGATGTATACCCATCAGACATTAGATGTATACCCATCAGACATTAGATGTATACCCATCAGACATTAGATATATACCCATCAGACATTAGATGTATACCCATCAGACATTAGATATATACCCATCAGACATTAGATATATACCCATCAGACATTAGATATATACCCATCAGACATTAGATATATACCCATCAGACATTAGATGTATACCCATCAGACATTAGATGTATACCCATCAGACATTAGATATATACCAATCAGACATTAGATATATACCCATCAGACATTAGATATATACCCAATCAGACATTAGATATATACCCATCAGACATTAGATATATACCCATCAGACATTAGATATATACCCATCAGACATTAGATATATACCCATCAGACATTAGATGTATACCCATCAGACATTAGATATATACCCATCAGACATTAGATGTATACCCATCAGACATTAGATATATACCCATCAGACATTAGATATATACCCATCAGACATTAGATGTATACCCATCAGACATTAGATATATACCCATCAGACATTAGATGTATACCCATCAGACATTAGATATATACCCATCAGACATTAGATATATACCCATCAGACATCAGATATATACCCATCAGACATTAGATATATACCCATCAGACATTAGATGTATACCCATCAGACATTAGATGTATACCAAACAGACATTAGGAAATGACCAAAGTGTGAGTAACTTAATCTCGTCTCAACATATCGTCATCATCACTAAGTGGCGGTCAAATCAATATGTAGATGTTTATTTCAAAATGTTATTTTCTCGCCATTATTCTTTGCATAGGTCCAGGCCTAGCCTTTATAGCCTATCCCAAGGCCGTGTCACTCATGCCTGGAGCTCCTATCTGGTCCGTTCTCTTCTTCTTGATGGTGATCCTCCTCGGTCTAGACAGCCAGGTAGGTTTTAACATTTAATATTTTTAGGTATCCAAAGGATTCTTTTATTATCAATATCTTTTTTGGATAAGACAAAAATATATGTCATCTCTTTGGTAACTACAGATAGAGTCTATATACGTTATCTCCTAGGTAACTACAGATATAACAATATACTTAATCTCCAGGGTAACTACAGATATAACTATATACATTATCTCCTAGGTAACTATATATATAACTGTATGCGTTATCTCCTAGGTAACTACAGATATAACTATATACGTTATCTCCTAGGTAACTACAGATATAACTATATACGTTATCTCCTAGGTAACTACAGATATAACTAGATATGTTATCTCCTAGGTAACTACAGATATTACTATATACGTTATCTCCTAGGTAACTACAGATATAACTATATACGTTATCTCCTAGGTAACTACAGATATAACTATATACGTTATCTCCTAGGTAACTATATATATAACTATATGCGTTATCTCCTAGGTAACTACAGATATAACTATATACGTTATCTCCTAGGTAACTACATATATAACTATATACGTTATCTCCTAGGTAACTACAGATATAACTATATACGTTATCTCCTAGGTAACTATATATATAACTGTATGCGTTATCTCCTAGGTAACTACAGATATAACTATATACGTTATCTCCTAGGTAACTACAGATATAACTATATACGTTATCTCCTAGGTAACTACATATATAACTATATACGTTATCTCCTAGGTAACTACAGATATAACTATATACGTTATCTCCTAGGTAATTATAGATATAACTATATACGTTATCTCCTAGGTAACTACAGATATAACTAGATATGTTATCTCCTAGGTAACTACAGATATAACTAGATATGTTATCTCCTAGGTAACTACAGATATAACTATATACGTTATCTCCTAGGTAACTATATATAAATAACTATATACGTAATCTCCTAGGTAACTACAGATATAACTATATACGTAATCTCCTAGGTAACTACAGATATAATTATATACGTTATCTCCTAGGTAACTATAGATATAACTATATACGTTATCTCCTAGGTAACTACAGATGTAACTATATACGTTATCTCCTAGGTAACTACAGATATAGCTATATACGTTATCTCCTAGGTAACTATAGATATAACTATATACGTTATCTCCTAGGTAACTACAGATATAACTATACGTTATTTTCTAGGTAACTACAGATATAACTATACGTTATCTCCTAGGTAACTACAGATATAACTATATACGTTATTTCCCAGGTAACTACAGATATAACTATATACGTTATCTCCTTGGTAACTACATATATAACTATATACGTTATCTCCTAGGTAACTACAGATATAACTATATACGTTATCTCCTTGGTAACTACATATATAACTATATACGTTATCTCCTAGGTAACTACAGATATAACTATATACGTTATCTCCTTGGTAACTACAGATATAACTATATACGTTATCTCCTAGGTAACTATAGATATAACTATATATGTTATATCCTAGGTAACTACAGATATAACTATATACGTTATCTCCTAGGTAACTACAGATGTAACCTGTATAAGTAATCTTCTTTTATACGTCCTACTTTGTATTATCATGATAGGGCGTGGTGTAATACCTGGAATCTTTTAATCTCCACAGTTTGTGGGGGTAGAAGGCGTAGTGACCGCTATAGTTGACCAGTGGCCAAACTACCTGAGGCAAGGTTACAGGAAGGAAGTCTTCATTGGTTGCGTGTGTGCTGTCTCCTACCTAGTGGGGCTCTCCATGGTAACAGAGGTATGTTATCTATCTCCTACCTAGTGGGGCTCTCCATGGTAACATAGGTATGTTATCTGTCTCCTACCTAGTGGGGCTCTCCATGGTAACAGAGGTATGTTCCCTGTCCCCTACCTAGTGGGGCTCTCTATGGTAACAGAGGTATGTTATCTGTCTCCTACCTAGTGGGGCTATCGACGGTAACAGGTATGTTGTCTAACTCCTACCTAGTGGGGCTCTCCATGGTAACAGAAGTATGTTATCTAACTCCTACCTAGTGGGGCTCTCCATGATAACAGAGGTATGTTCTCTATCCCCTACCTAGTGGGGCTCTCCATTGTAACAGAGGTATGTTGTCTAACTCCTACCTAGTGGGGCTCTCTATGGTAACGGAGGTATGCTATCTATCTCCTACCTAGTGGGGCTCTCCATGGTAACAGAGGTATGTTGTCTAACTCCTACCTAGTGGGGCTCTCCATGGTAACAGAGGTATGTTGTCTAACTCCTACCTAGTGGGGCTCTCCATGGTAACAGAAGTATGTTATCTAACTCCTACCTAGTGGGGCTCTCCATGGTAACAGAGGTATGTTCTCTATCCCTTACCTAGTGGGGCTCTCCATGGTAACAGAGGTATGTTATCTAACTCCTACCTAGTTGGGCTCTCCATGGTTACAGAGGTATGTTCTCTATCCCTTACCTAGTGGGGCTCTCCATGGTAACAGAGGTATGTTGTCTAACTCCTACCTAGTGGGGCTCTCCATGGTAACAGAGGTATGTTCTCTATCCCTTACCTAGTGGGGCTCTCCATGATAATAGAGGTATGTTATCTATTTCCTACCTAGTGGGGCTCTCCATGGTAACAGAGGTATGTTATCTGTCTCCTATCTAGTGGGGCTCTCCATGGTAACAGAGGTATGTTCTCTATCTCCTACCTAGTGGGGCTCTCCATGATAACAGAGGTATGTTATCTATCCCCTACCTAGCGGGGCTCTCCATGGTAACAGAGGTATGTTATTTATCTCTTCCCTAGTGGGGCTCTCCATGGTAACAGAGGTATATTATCTGTCTCCTACCTAGTGGGGCTCTCCATGGTAACAGAGGTATGTTATCTGTCTCCTACCTAGTGGGGCTCTCCATGGTAACAGAGGTATGTTATCTGTCTCTTACCTAGTGGGGCTCTCCATGGTAACAGAGGTATGTTATCTGTCTCCTACCTAGTGGGGCTCTCCATGGTAACAGAGGTATGTTATCTGTCTCCTACCTAGTGGGGCTCTCAATGGTAACAGAGGTATGTTATCTGTCTCCTACCTAGTGGGGCTCTCCATGGTAACAGAGGTATGTTATTTATCTCTTCCCTAGTGGGGCTCTCCATGGTAACAGAGGTATGTTATCTGTCTCCTACCTAGTGGGGCTCTCCATGGTAACAGAGGTATGTTATCTGTCTCCTACCTAGTGGGGCTCTCCATGGTAACAGAGGTATGTTATCTGTCTCTTACCTAGTGGGGCTCTCCATGGTAACAGAGGTATGTTATCTGTCTCCTACCTAGTGGGGCTCTCCATGGTAACAGAGGTATGTTATCTGTCTCCTACCTAGTGGGGCTCTCCATGGTAACAGAGGTATGTTATCTGTCTCCTACCTAGTGGGGCTCTCCATGGTAACAGAGGTATGTTCCCTATCCCCTACCTAGTGGGGCTCTCCATGGTAACAGAGGTATGTTCCCTATCCACTACCTAGTGGGGCTCCCCATGGTAACAGAGGTATGTTATCTATCCCCTACCTAGTGGGGCTCTCCATGGTAACAGAGGTATGTTCCCTATCCACTACCTAGTGGGGCTCCCCATGGTAACAGAGGTATGTTATCCATCTCCTACCTAGTGGGGCTCTCCATGGTAACAGAGGTATGTTCCCTATCCACTACCTAGTGGGGCTCCCTATGGTAACAGAGGTATGTTATCTACCCCCTCCTAGTGGGGCTCTCCATGGTAACAGAGGTATATTCTCTATCCCCTACCTAGTGGGGCTCTCCATGGTAACAGAGGTATGTTATCTATCCCCTACCTAGTGGGGCTCTCTATGGTAACGGAGGTATGCTATCTATCTCCTACCTAGTGGGGCTCTCCATGGTAACAGAAGTATGTTATCTAACTCCTACCTAGTGGCTCTCCATGATAACAGAGGTATGTTCTCTATCCCTTACCTAGTGGGGCTCTCCATGGTAACAGAGGTATGTTCTCTATCCCTTACCTAGTGGGGCTCTCCATGGTAACAGAGGTATGTTCTCTATCCCTTACCTAGTGGGGCTCTCCATGGTAACAGAGGTATGTTATCTAACTCCTACCTAGTGGGGCTCTCCATGGTAACAGAGGTATGTTATCTATCTCTTCTCTAGTGGGGCTCTCCATGGTAACAGAGGTATGTTATCTATCTCCTACTTAGTTGGGCTCTCCATGGTAACAGAGGTATGTTATCTGTCCCCTACCTAGTGGGGCTCTCCATGATAACAGAGGTATGTTATCTATCTCCTACCTAGTGGGGCTCTCCATGCTAACAGAGGTATGTTATCTATCTCTTCCCTAGTGGGGCTCTCCATGGTAACAGAGGTATGTGTCCTGTCTCCTACCTAGTGGGGCTCTCCATGGTAACAGAGGTATGTTATCTATCTCCTACCTAGTGGGGCTCTCCATGGTAACAGAGGTATGTTATCTATCTCCTACCTAGTGGGGCTCCCCATGGTAACAGAGGCATGTTATCTCTCTCCTATCTAGTGAGGCTCTCCATGGTAACAGAGGTATGTGTCCTGTCTCCTACCTAGTTGGGCTCTACATGGTAACAGAGGTATGTTATCTAACTCCTACCTAGTGGGGCTCTCCATGGTAACAGAGGTATGTTCCCTATCCCCTACCTAGTGGGGCTCTCCATGGTAACAGAGGTATGTTATCTAACTCCTACCTAGTGGGGCTCTTCATGGTAACAGAGGTATGTTCCCTGTCTCCTACCTAGTGGGGCTCTCCATGGTAACAGAGGTATGTTCTCTATCCCCTACCTAGTGGGGCTCTCCATGGTAACAGAGGTATGTTATTCATCTCTTCCCTAGTGGGGCTCTCCATGATAACAGAGGTATGTTATCTATCTCCTACCTAGTTGGGCTCTCCATGGTAACAGAGGTATGTTCCCTGTCTCCTACCTAGTGGGGCTCTCCATGGTAACAGAGGTATGTTCTCTATCCCCTACCTAGTGGGGCTCTCCATGGTAACAGAGGTATGTTATCTATACCCTACCTAGTGGGGCTCTCCATGGTAACAGAGGTATATTCCCTATCCACTACCTAGTGGGGCTCCCCATGGTAACAGAAGTATGTTATCTGTCTCTTACCTAGTGGGGCTCTCCATGGTAACAGAGGTATGTTCCCTATCCCCTACCTAGTGGGGCTCTCCATGGTAACAGAGGTATGTTATCTAACACCTACCTAGTGGGGCTCTCCATGGTAACAGAGGTATGTTATCCATCTCTTCCCTAGTGGGGCTCTCCATGGTAACAGAGGTATGTTATCTATCTCCTACCTAGTGGGGCTCTCCATGGTAACAGAGGTATGTTCCCTGTCTCCTACCTAGTGGGGCTCTCCATGGTAACAGAGGTATGTTCTCTATCCCCTACCTAGTGGGGCTCTCCATGGTAACAGAGGTATGTTATCTCTCTCCTACCTAGTGGGGCTCTCCATGGTAACAGAGGTATGTTATCTATACCCTATCTGGTGGGGCTCTCCATGGTAACAGAGGTATGTTCCCTATCCACTACCTAGTGGGGCTCCCCATGGTAACAGAGGTATGTTATCTATCCCCTACCTAGTGGGGCTCTCCATGGTAACAGAGGTATGTTCCCTGTCTCCTACCTAGTGGGGCTCTCCATGGTAACAGAGGTATGTTATCTATCCCCTACCTAGTGGGGATCTCCATGGTAACAGAGGTATGTTCCCTGTCTCCTACCTAGTGGGGCTCTTCATGGTAACAGAGGTATGTTCCCTATCTCCTACCTAGTGGGGCTCTCCATGGTAACAGAGGTATGTTATCTATCTCCTACCTAGTGGGGCTCTCCATGGTAACAGAGTTATGTTATCCATCTCCTACCTAGTGGGGCTCTCCATGGTAACAGAGGTATGTTCCCTATCCACTACCTAGTGGGGCTCCCCATGGTAACAGAGGTATGTTATCTACCCCCTCCTAGTGGGGCTCCCCATGGTAACAGAGGTATGTTCCCTGTCTCCTACCTAGTGGGACTCTCCATGGTAACAGAGGTATGTTCCCTATCCACTACCTAGTGGGGCTCCCCATGGTAACAGAGGTATGTTATCTACCCCCTCCTAGTGGGGCTCCCCATGGTAACAGAGGTATGTTCCCTGTCTCCTACCTAGTGGGGCTCTCTATGGTAACAGAGGTATGTTATCTACCCCCTCCTAGTGGGGCTCTCCATGGTAACAGAGGTATGTTCCCTGTCTCCTACCTAGTGGGGCTCTCCATGGTAACAGAGGTTTGTTATCTATCTCCTACCTATTGGGGCTCTCCATGGTAACAGAGGTATGTTCCCCGTCTCCTACTTAGTTGGGCTCTCCATGGCAACAGAGGTATGTTATCTAACTCCTACCTAGTGGGGCTCTCCATGGTAACAGAGGTATGTTATCCATCTCCTACCTAGCGGGGCTCTCCATGGTAACAGAGGTATGTTATTTATCTCTTCCCTAGTGGGGCTCTCCATGGTAACAGAGGTATGTTATCTATCTCCTACCTAGTGGGGCTCTCCATGGTAACAGAGGTATGTTATCTGTCTCCTACCTAGTGGGGCTCTCCATGGTAACAGAGGTATGTTCCATATCTCCTACTTAGTGGGGCTCTCCATGGTAACAGGTAAGTTATCTATCTCCTACCTAGTGGGGCTCTCCATGGTAACAGAGGTATGTTCCCTGTCTCCTACTTAGTGGGGCTCTCCATGGTAACAGAGGTATGTTATCTAACTCCTACCTAGTGGGGCTCTCCATGGTAACAGGGGTATGTTATCCATCTCCTACCTAGTGGGGCTCTCCATGGTAACAGAGGTATGTTATCTATCTCCTACCTAGTGGGGCTCTCCATGGCAACAGAGGTATGTTATCTATCCCCTACCTAGTGGGGCTCTCCATAGTAACAGAGGTATGTTATCTATCCCCTACCTAGTGGGGCTCTCTATGGTAACAGAGGTATGTTATCTATCCCCTACCTAGTGGGGCTCTCTATGGTAACAGAGGTATGTTATCTATCCCCTTCCTAGTGGGGCTCTCCATGGTAACAGGGGTATGTTCCCTGTCTCCTACCTAGTGGGGCTCTCCATGGTAACAGAGGTATGTTATCTTTCCCCTACCTAGTGGGGCTCTCCATGGTAACAGAGGTATGTTCCCTGTCTCCTACTTAGTGGGGCTCTCCATGGTAACAGAGGTATGTTCATTGTCTCCTACCAAGAGAGGGATGTTTGAGCTATTTATAGATAGTTAAGGAGTTTATTGGTTATTGATAAGCTGGTAGGGAGGGATGTTCGGGTGATTGATATGTTGCCAAAGAATTATGAATGGGTTATTACCGGGAATGTGTGCACATGCTATTTTTTTGTTCCCAGGGCGGAATGTACGTGTTCCAGCTGTTTGACTACTATTCTGGAAGTCGGATTATTTTGTTTGTTGCCTTCTTCGAATGTGTAGCGGTCGCCTGGATTTACGGTAAGTAATTGTTACCATTATCAGATAATAATCCATGGTCATTCCTGCATTCTTTAATTTGCAAAGCCGTTTACTGGTTCTGTGATCTTTAACTAGCGTATATAAAATATTTCCATTGTCTTACTTTTCTGATCTGATACGAGAGTTGATCGATATGTTGTGAGCCTCGTATTGAAGGAGGTACTCAAGGATGTTCTTTTTAAGTCCTACTATTTTCTGACTATATAGGGCCGTGTACCCAAGGACTGGTCTCATTTGGTTAGTTTATATCGACGAGGTAGCACTCTAAAGTAAACAAGACAAGCGGCTTTTGCAAAATGGACAAGAGCAGCGATCTAATATTTCCCAAAAAAAGTTGAACACTTTTGGTAGGTGTCAAACCTTTAATGATGGTATCATATACTACTATATATTATATGTTAGTAACACTAGGGAAAGATACCCATTCATATGATATTTGAGATTCGTCACTATGGATGAAACATGGGTCCAACATTTTACCCCAGAGGCCAAACAACAATCGAAACAACGGAAAATACTGTTCCATCAGCTGGGAAGGTTATGGCATCGGTATTCTGGGATGCGAATGGTATTCTGTTGACAGATAATCTCCAAAGGGACAAACAATCAATGGCACATAGTATGCTTCACTTCTGAGTCAGTTACGGGAAAATATTAAACTTAAGAGCCGCGAAAAGCTCACTAAAGGTGTGTTATTCCATCAGGACAATGCTCCTGTTCACAAGTCTATTATTGTCATGGCTGCCATTCACGATTGTGGCTTTAAATTGATTGATCATCCGCTTTATTCACCTGATCTCGACCCATCAGACTTTCATCTATTTTTAAAACAGAAAACAGCTAATTCAGGCACCCTAACCCTAACCCTAACATATAGTAGATGACTTTATGAAGAGCCAAGAAAAGGATTTCTATAAAATAGGCATTGAGGCCCTTAAATACTGCTGGAAATAGTGTATAGATACTGAAAGAGGATTATGTTATAAAAAAAAAATACAATATGTCCGGCAAAATTTAAATCCTTCAATATCAGGATCACAACATATCAACAAGCAACTAGCTAATTCCCTTTATTAACGATGTCGTGTTTGTTTTAGGTATCAGACGTTTCTATAACAACATTGAAATGATGATGGGATACAAAATCAATCCTTTTATGGGGATCTGTTGGACTGTACTGTCTCCCATCTTCTGTATGGTAGGTATATGGGGATCTGTTGGACTGTACTGTCTATCTCTGTATGGTAGGTATATGGGGATCTGTTGGACTGTACTGTCTATCTCTGTATGGTAGGTATATGGGGATCTGTTGGACTGTACTGTCTATCTCTGTATGGTAGGTATATGGAGATCTGTTGGACTGTACTGTCTATCTCTGTATGGTAGGTATATGGGGATGTGTTGGACTGTACTGTCTATCTCTGTATGGTAGGTATATGGGGATCTGTTGGACTGTACTGTCTATCTCTGTATGGTAGGTATATGGGGATGTGTTGGACTGTCCCCTATCTCTGTATGGTAGGTATATGCGGATGTGTTGGACTGTACTGTCTATCGCTGTATGGTAGGTATATGGGGATGTGTTGGACTGTACTGTCCCCTATCTCTGTATGGTAGGTATATGGCGATCTGTTGGACAGTACTGTCCCCTATCTCTGTATGGTAGGTATATGGTGATCTGTTGGACTGTACTGTCTCCTATCTCTGTATGGTAGGTATATGGGGATCTGTTGGACTGTACTGTCTATCTCTGTATGGTAGGTATATAGGGATCTGTTGGACTGTCCCCTATCTCTGTATGGTAGGTATATGGGGATGTGTTGGACTGTACTGTCTATCTCTGTATGGTAGGTATATGGGGATGTGTTGGACTGTACTGTCTATCTCTGTATGGTAGGTATATGGGGATCTGTTGGACTGTACTGTCTATCTCTGTATAGTAGGTATATGGGGATCTGTTGGACTGTACTGTCTCTCTCTGTATGGTAGGTATATGGGGATCTGTTGGACTGTACTGTCCCCTATCTCTGTATGGTAGGTATATGGGGATCTGTTGGACTGTACTGTCTCCTATCTCTGTATGGTAGGTATATGGGGATCTGTTGGACTGTACTGTCTATCTCTGTATGGTAGGTATATGGGGATCTGTTGGACTGTACTGTCTATCTCTGTATGATAGGTATATGGGGATGTGTTGGACTGTACTGTCTATCTCTGTATGGTAGGTATATGGAGATCTGTTGGACTGTACTATCTATCTCTGTATGGTAGGTATATGGGGATCTGTTGGACTGTACTGTCTATCTCTGTATGATAGGTATATGGGGATGTGTTGGACTGTACTGTCTATCTCTGTATGGTAGGTATATGGAGATCTGTTGGACTGTACTGTCTATCTCTGTATGGTAGGTATATGGGGATCTGTTGGACTGTACTGTCTATCTCTGTATGGTAGGTATATGGGGATCTGTTGGACTGTACTGTCTATCGCTGTATGGTAGGTATATGGGGATGTGTTGGACTGTACTGTCTATCTCTGTATGGTAGGTATATGGGGATGTGTTGGACTGTACTGTCCCCTATCTCTGTATGGTAGGTATATGGGGATCTGTTGGACAGTACTGTCCCCTATCTCTGTATGGTAGGTATATGGGGATCTGTTGGACTGTACTGTCTCCTATCTCTGTATGGTAGGTATATGGGGATCTGTTGGACTGTACTGTCTATCTCTGTATGGTAGGTATATAGGGATCTGTTGGACTGTCCCCTATCTCTGTATGGTAGGTATATGGGGATGTGTTGGACTGTACTGTCCCCTATCTCTGTATGGTAGGTATATGGGGATGTGTTGGACTGTACTGTCTATCTCTGTATGGTAGGTATATGGGGATCTGTTGGACTGTACTGTCTATCTCTGTATGGTAGGTATATGGGGATCTGTTGGACTGTACTGTCTATCTCTGTATGGTAGGTATATGGGGATCTGTTGGACTGTACTGTCTCCTATCTCTGTATGGTAGGTATATGGGGATCTGTTGGACTGTACTGTCTATCTCTGTATGGTAGGTATATGGGGATCTGTTGGACTGTACTGTCTATCTCTGTATGGTAGGTATATGGGGATGTGTTGGACTGTACTGTCTATCTCTGTATGGTAGGTATATGGGGATCTGTTGGACTGTACTGTCTATCTCTGTATGGTAGGTATATGGGATCTGTTGGACTGTACTGTCTATCTCTGTATGGTAGGTATATGGGGATCTGTTGGACTGTACTGTCTATCTCTGTATGGTAGGTATATGGGGATCTGTTGGACTGTACTGTCTATCTCTGTATGGTAGGTATATGGGGATCTGTTGGACTGTACTGTCTATCTCTGTATGGTAGGTATATGGGGATCTGTTGGACTGTACTGTCTATCTCTGTATGGTAGGTATATGGGGATCTGTTGGACTGTACTGTCTATCTCTGTATGGTAGGTATATGGGGATCTGTTGGACTGTACTGTCTATCTCTGTATGGTAGGTATATGGGGATCTGTTGGACTGTACTGTCCCTATCTCTGTATGGTAGGTATATGGGGATCTGTTGGACTGTACTGTCCCCTATCTCTGTATGGTAGGTATATGGGGATCTGTTGGACTGTACTGTCTATCTCTGTATGGTAGGTATATGGGGATCTGTTGGACTGTACTGTCTATCTCTGTATGGTAGGTATATGGGGATCTGTTGGACTGTACTGTCCTATCTCTGTATGGTAGGTATATGGGGATCTGTTGGACTGTACTGTCCTATCTCTGTATGGTAAGTATATGGGGATCTGTTGGACTGTACTGTCTATCTCTGTATGGTAGGTATATGGGGATCTGTTGGACTGTACTGTCTATCTCTGTATGGTAGGTATATGGGGATCTGTTGGACTGTACTGTCTATCTCTGTATGGTAGGTATATGGGGATCTGTTGGACTGTACTGTCCTATCTCTGTATGGTAGGTATATGGGGATCTGTTGGACTGTACTGTCTATCTCTGTATGGTAGGTATATGGGGATCTGTTGGACTGTACTGTCTATCTCTGTATGGTAGGTATATGGGGATCTGTTGGACTGTACTGTCTATCTCTGTATGGTAGGTATATGGGGATCTGTTGGACTGTCCCCTATCTCTGTATGGTAGGTATATGGGGATCTGTTGGACTGTACTGTCTATCTCTGTATGGTAGGTATATGGGGATCTGTTGGACTGTACTGTCTATCTCTGTATGGTAGGTATATGGGGATGTGTTGGACTGTACTGTCTATCTCTGTATGGTAGGTATATGGGGATGTGTTGGACTGTACTGTCCTATCTCTGTATGGTAGGTATATGGGGATCTGTTGGACTGTACTGTCCCTATCTCTGTATGGTAGGTATATGGGGATCTGTTGGACTGTACTGTCTATCTCTGTATGGTAGGTATATGGGGATCTGTTGGACTGTACTGTCTATCTCTGTATGGTAGGTATATGGGGATCTGTTGGACTGTACTGTCCCCTATCTCTGTATGGTAGGTATATGGGGATCTGTTGGACTGTACTGTCTATCTCTGTATGGTAGGTATATGGGGATCTGTTGGACTGTACTGTCTATCTCTGTATGGTAGGTATATGGGGATCTGTTGGACTGTACTGTCTATCTCTGTATGGTAGGTATATGGGGATGTGTTGGACTGTACTGTCTATCTCTGTATGGTAGGTATATGGGGATCTGTTGGACTGTACTGTCCTATCTCTGTATGGTAGGTATATGGGGATCTGTTGGACTGTACTGTCTATCTCTGTATGGTAGGTATATGGGGATCTGTTGGACTGTACTGTCTATCTCTGTATGGTAGGTATATGGGGATCTGTTGGACTGTACTGTCTATCTCTGTATGGTAGGTATATGGGGATCTGTTGGACTGTACTGTCTATCTCTGTATGGTAGGTATATGGGGATCTGTTGGACTGTACTGTCTATCTCTGTATGGTAGGTATATGGGGATCTGTTGGACTGTACTGTCTATCTCTGTATGGTAGGTATATGGGGATCTGTTGGACTGTACTGTCTATCTCTGTATGGTAGGTATATGGGGATCTGTTGGACTGTACTGTCTATCTCTGTATGGTAGGTATATGGGGATCTGTTGGACTGTACTGTCTATCTCTGTATGGTAGGTATATGGGGATCTGTTGGACTGTACTGTCTATCTCTGTATGGTAGGTATATGGGGATCTGTTGGACTGTACTGTCCTATCTCTGTATGGTAGGTATATGGGGATCTGTTGGACTGTACTGTCTCCTATCTCTGTATGGTAGGTATATGGGGATCTGTTGGACTGTACTGTCTATCTCTGTATGGTAGGTATATGGGGATCTGTTGGACTGTACTGTCTATCTCTGTATGGTAGGTATATGGGGATCTGTTGGACTGTACTGTCCCCTATCTCTGTATGGTAGGTATATGGGGATCTGTTGGACTGTACTGTCTATCTCTGTATGGTAGGTATATGGGGATCTGTTGGACTGTACTGTCTATCTCTGTATGGTAGGTATATGGGGATCTGTTGGACTGTACTGTCCTATCTCTGTATGGTAGGTATATGGGGATCTGTTGGACTGTACTGTCTATCTCTGTATGGTAGGTATATGGGGATCTGTTGGACTGTACTGTCTATCTCTGTATGGTAGGTATATGGGGATCTGTTGGACTGTACTGTCTATCTCTGTATGGTAGGTATATGGGGATGTGTTGGACTGTACTGTCTCCTATCTCTGTATGGTAAGTATATGGGGATCTGTTGGACTGTACTGTCTATCTCTGTATGGTAGGTATATGGGGATCTGTTGGACTGTACTGTCTATCTCTGTATGGTAGGTATATGGGGATCTGTTGGACTGTACTGTCTATCTCTGTATGGTAGGTATATGGGGATGCTGTTGGGCTGTACTGTCTCCTATCTCTGTATGGTAGGTATATGGGATCTGTTGGACTGTACTGTCTATCTCTGTATGGTAGGTATATGGGGATCTGTTGGACTGTACTGTCTATCTCTGTATGGTAGGTATATGGGGATCTGTTGGACTGTACTGTCTATCTCTGTATGGTAGGTATATGGGGATCTGTTGGACTGTACTGTCTCTATCTCTGTATGGTAGGTATATGGGGATCTGTTGGACTGTACTGTCTATCTCTGTATGGTAGGTATATGGGGATCTGTTGGACTGTACTGTCTATCTCTGTATGGTAGGTATATGGGGATCTGTTGGACTGTACTGTCTATCTCTGTATGGTAGGTATATGGGGATCTGTTGGACTGTACTGTCCTATCTCTGTATGGTAGGTATATGGGGATCTGTTGGACTGTACTGTCTATCTCTGTATGGTAGGTATATGGGGATGTGTTGGACTGTACTGTCCTATCTCTGTATGGTAGGTATATGGGGATCTGTTGACTGTACTGTCTATCTCTGTATGGTAGGTATATGGGATCTGTTGGACTGTACTGTCTATCTCTGTATGGTAGGTATATGGGGATCTGTTGGACTGTACTGTCTATCTCTGTATGGTAGGTATATGGGGATCTGTTGGACTGTACTGTCCTATCTCTGTATGGTAGGTATATGGGGATCTGTTGGACTGTACTGTCTCCTATCTCTGTATGGTAGGTATATGGGGATCTGTTGGGCGTACTGTCCCCTTCTCTGTATGGTAGGTTATGGGGGTTGTTTGACTGTACTGTCTATTTTTGGTAGTATTGGGGGGGGGTTTTTACGTACTGTTTTTATCCTTATGGGAGGGTTTTGGGATTGTTGGGGACTGCTACTCTGTATGGTAGGTATATGGGGATTGTTGGACTGTAATGTTCCTAATTTTTGTATGGTAATATATGGGATTGTTGGGGCTGTATCATCTCTGTATGGGAGGTATAGGGGATTGTTGGCTTACTGTCTATTCCCCTTTTGGTAGGTATATGGGGGGTTTTTTGGGACTGTCCCATCTTGTATTTGGGGGGTATGGGGTTTTGGACTGTACTGTCCCCCATTCGTATGGTAGGTATATGGGGATCTTTTGATGTCCCCTATCTTGTATGGTAGTTATGGGCTGTTTGGGCTGTACTGTTTCTCGTATGGTAGTTTTGGGGATTGTTGGACTGTACTGTCTATCTCTGTATGGAGGTATATGGGGATGTGTTGGACTGTACTGTCTCCTATCTCTGTATGGTAGGTATATGGGATCTGTTGGACTGTACTGTCCCTATCTCTGTATGGTAGGTATATGGGGATCTGTTGGACTGTACTGTCCTATCTCTGTATGGTAGGTATATGGGGATCTGTTGACTGTACTGTCTATCTCTGTATGGTAGGTATATGGGGATCTGTTGGACTGTACTGTCCCCTATCTCTGTATGGTAGGTATATGGGGATGTGTTGGACTGTACTGTCTATCTCTGTATGGTAGGTATATGGGGATCTGTTGGACTGTACTGTCTCCTATCTCTGTATGGTAGGTATATGGGGATCTGTTGGACTGTACTGTCTATCTCTGTATGGTAGGTATATGGGGATGTGTTGGACTGTACTGTCCCCTATCTCTGTATGGTAGGTATATGGGGATGTGTTGGACTGTACTGTCTATCTCTGTATGGTAGGTATATGGGGATCTGTTGGACTGTACTGTCTATCTCTGTATGGTAGGTATATGGGGATCTGTTGGACTGTACTGTCTATCTCTGTATGGTAGGTATATGGGGATCTGTTGGACTGTACTGTCTCCTATCTCTGTATGGTAGGTATATGGAGATCTGTTGGACTGTACTGTCTATCTCTGTATGGTAGGTATATGGGGATCTGTTGGACTGTACTGTCTATCTCTGTATGGTAGGTATATGGGGATGTGTTGGACTGTACTGTCCCCTATCTCTGTATGGTAGGTATATGGGGATCTGTTGGACTGTACTGTCTATCGCTGTATGGTAGGTATATGGGGATCTGTTGGACTGTACTGTCTATCTCTGTATGGTAGGTATATGGGGATGTGTTGGACTGTACTGTCTCCTATCTCTGTATGGTAGGTATATGGGGATCTGTTGGACTGTACTGTCTATCTCTGTATGGTAGGTATATGGGGATCTGTTGGACTGTACTGTCTATCTCTGTATGGTAGGTATATGGGGATGTGTTGGACTGTACTGTCCCCTATCTCTGTATGGTAAGTATATGGGGATCTGTTGGACTGTACTGTCTATCTCTGTATGGTAGGTATATGGGGATCTGTTTGACTGTACTGTCTATCTCTGTATGGTAGGTATATGGGGATGTGTTGGACTGTACTGTCTCCTATCTCTGTATGGTAGGTATATGGGGATCTGTTGGACTGTACTGTCTATCTCTGTATGGTAGGTATATGGGGATCTGTTGGACTGTACTGTCTATCTCTGTATGGTAGGTATATGGGGATGTGTTGGACTGTACTGTCTCCTATCTCTGTATGGTAGGTATATGGGGATCTGATGGACTGTACTGTCTATCGCTGTATGGTAGGTATATGGGGATCTGTTGGACTGTACTGTCTCCTATATCTGTATGGTAAGTATATGGGGATCTGTTGGACTGTACTGTCCCCTATCTCTGTATGGTAAGTATATGGGGATCTGTTGGACTGTACTGTCCCCTATCTCTGTATGGTAGGTATATGGGGATGTGTTGGACTGTACTGTCTATCTCTGTATGGTAGGTATATGGGGATCTGTTGGACTGTACTGTCTCTCTCTGTATGGTAGGTATATGGGGATCTGTTGGACTGTACTGTCTATCTCTGTATGGTAGGTATATGGGGATCTGTTGGACTGTACTGTCTATCTCTGTATGGTAGGTATATGGGGATCTGTTGGACTGTACTGTCTATCTTTGTATGGTAGGTATATGGGGATGTGTTGGACTGTACTGTCTATCTCTGTATGGTAGGTATATGGGGATCTGTTGGACTGTACTGTCTCCCATCTTCTGTATGGTAGGTATATGGAGATGTGTTGGACTGTACTGTCCCCTATCTCTGTATGGTAGGTATATGGGGATCTGTTGGACTGTACTGTCTATCTCTGTATGGTAGGTATATGGGGATCTGTTGGACTGTACTGTCTATCTCTGTATGGTAGGTATATGGGGATCTGTTGGACTGTACTGTCCCCTATCTCTGTATGGTAGGTATATGGTGATCTGTTGGACTGTACTGTCCCCTATCTCTGTATGGTAGGTATATGGGGATCTGTTGGACTGTACTGTCTATCTCTGTATGGTAGGTATATGGGGATCTGTTGGACTGTACTGTATATCGCTGTATGGTAGGTATATGTGGATCTGTTGGACTGTACTGTCTATCTCTGTATGGTAGGTATATGGGGATGTGTTGGACTGTACTGTATCCTATCTTCTGTATGGTAGGTATATGGGGATCTGTTGGACTGTACTGTCTATCTCTGTATGGTAGATATATGGGGATGTGTTGGACTGTACTGTCCCCTATCTCTGTATGGTAGGTATATGGGAATATGTTGGACTGTACTGTCTATCTCTGTATGGTAGATATATGGGGATGTGTTGGACTGTACTGTCCCCTATCTCTGTATGGTAGGTATATGGGGATGTGTTGGACTGTACTGTCCCCTATCTCTGTATGGTAGGTATATGGGGATCTGTTGGACTGTACTGTCCCCTATCTCTGTATGGTAGGTATATGGGGATGTGTTGGACTGTACTGTCTATCGCTGTATGGTAGGTATATGGGGATCTGTTGGACTGTACTGTCTATCTCTGTATGGTAGGTATATGGGGATGTGTTGGACTGTACTGTCTCCTGTCTCTGTATGGTAGGTATATGGGGATCTGTTGGACTGTACTGTCTATCTCTGTATGGTAGGTACATATATGTATATGGGGATGTGTTGGACTGTACTGTCTATCTCTGTATGGTAGGTACATATATGTATATGGGGATCTGTTGGACTGTACTGTCTCCTATCTCTGTATGGTAAGTATATGGGGATCTGTTGGACTGTACTGTCTATCTCTGTATGGTAGGTATATGGGGATCTGTTGGACTGTACTGTCTATCTCTGTATGGTAGGTCTATGGGGATGTGTTGGACTGTACTGTCTATCTCTGTATGGTAGGTATATGAGGATCTGTTGGACTGTACTGTCTATTATCACTGTATGGTAAGTATATGGGGATCTGTTGGACTGTACTGTCTATCTCTGTATGGTAGGTATATGGGGATCTGTTGGACTGTACTGTCTGCTATCTCTGTATGGTAGGTATATGGGGATGTGTTGGACTGTACTGTCTATCTCTGTATGGTAGGTATATGGGGATGTGTTGGACTGTACTGTCTCCTATCTCTGTATGGTAGGTATATGGAGATCTGTTGGACTGTACTATCTATCTCTGTATGGTAGGTATATGGGGATCTGTTGGACTGTACTGTCTATCTCTGTATGGTAGGTATATGAGGATGTGTTGGACTGTACTGTCTCCTATCTCTGTATGGTAAGTATATGGGGATCTGTTGGACTGTACTGTCTATCGCTGTATGGTAGGTATATGGGGATCTGTTGGACTGTACTGTCTATCTCTGTATGGTAGGTATATGGGGATGTGTTGGACTGTACTGTCTCCTGTCTCTGTATGGTAGGTATATGGGGATCTGTTGGACTGTATTGTCTATCTCTGTATGGTAGGTACATATATGTATATGGGGATCTGTTGGACTGTACTGTCTATCTCTGTATGGTAGGTATATGGGGATGTGTTGGACTGTACTGTCTCCTATCTCTGTATGGTAAGTATATGGGGATCTGTTGGACTGTACTGTCTATCTCTGTATGGTAGGTATATGGGGATCTGTTGGACTGTACTGTCTATCTCTGTATGGTAGGTATATGGGGATCTGTTGGACTGTACTGTCTCCTATCTCTGTATGGTAAGTATATGGGGATCTGTTGGACTGTACTGTCTATCTCTGTATGGTAGGTATATGGGGATCTGTTGGACTGTACTGTCTATCTCTGTATGGTAGGTCTATGGGGATGTGTTGGACTGTACTGTCTATCTCTGTATGGTAGGTATATGAGGATCTGTTGGACTGTACTGTCTCCTATCACTGTATGGTAAGTATATGGGGATCTGTTGGACTGTACTGTCTATCTCTGTATGGTAGGTATATGGGGATCTGTTGGACTGTACTGTCTGCTATCTCTGTATGGTAGGTATATGGGGATGTGTTGGACTGTACTGTCTATCTCTGTATGGTAGGTATATGGGGATGTGTTGGACTGTACTGTCTCCTATATCTGTATGGTAGGTATATGGAGATCTGTTGGACTGTACTATCTATCTCTGTATGGTAGGTATATGGGGATCTGTTGGACTGTACTGTCTATCTCTGTATGGTAGGTATATGGGGATCTGTTGGACTGTACTGTCTATCTCTGTATGGTAGGTATATGGGGATCTGTTGGACTGTACTGTCTATCTCTGTATGGTAGGTATATGGGGATCTGTTGGACTGTACTGTCTATCTCTGTATGGTAGGTATATGGGGATCTGTTGGACTGTACTGTCTATCTCTGTATGGTAGGTATATGGGGATGTGTTGGACTGTACTGTCTCCTATCTCTGTATGGTAGGTATATGGGGATGTGTTGGACTGTACTGTCTATCTCTGTATGGTAGGTATATGGGGATCTGTTGGACTGTACTGTCTATCTCTGTATGGTAGGTATATGAGGATATGTTCTCGTCAGTCACTGTCATTATCAATTTGTATCAGTCAATGTAATGGTCAGTTTTCATCAGCCAATGTACTGGTCAGTTTTTATCATCCAATGTACTGGTCAGTTTTCATCAGCCAATGTACTGGTCAGTTTTCATCAGCCAATGTACTGGTCAGTTTTCATCAGCCAATGTACTGGTCAGTTTTCATCAGTCAATGTACTGGTCAGTTTTCATCAGCCAATGTACTGGTCACTCTTTTTCTCTATTCTGGTCTCTATATAGTCAATGTTTCTTTTCCAGAGTATATTCATAATGAGTGCCATTAATTATGCGGAGCTGGACTACCGTCGGCCGGACTCCACGTACGTATATCCACAGTGGGCTGTAGGTATCGGCTGGACCATGGCCGGATTTGCTGCTATTTGGATACCATTGACCGCCATATTCAAATTATTCTACTACAGCCGAGAGCATCCTATAGGAGAGGTGAGGACCAAATATAACAATGTCACAATGTCACAATATCACAACATCACAATATCACAATGTCACAATATCAATACAATAATATAATGCAATGTCACAATATCACAATGTCACAATGTCACAATGTCACAATATCAATACAATAATAGAATGCAATATCACAATGTCACAATATCAATACAATAATATAATGCAATGTCACAATGTCACAATATCACAATGTCACAATGTCACAATATCACAATGTCAAAACAATAATGGAATACGTTACAATATCAAAACAATAAAGGAATACAATGTCACAATGTCAAAACATCCAGTATAATATGTCACCAAAGTAGTGATGGTCATCAAGTGGAATCATCTTCACTCACACACGTGATGATATACGTAAATATTCTGGTCAATGGTGTATTTGTACCGAGTTCGCCTTGTTTTAATGAATTACTTGTCCTTGTTTCCAGGTGGCACGTCGGATGCTGATGCCGTGTGGACTGCGACCTCACCAATTCCGCCCCCAGGACAGAGGGGAGATAAGTCTTGTAGAATACTGGAATGATAAGGATCTCCAAACATTGGAGGGGAGACAAGCGATCCCTCCATCTGCACAAGTACCTAAACAATATATAGACCAGACTCCGGATAGGAGATACAACGGAAGTTCGACTGGACATCAAAATCCAACATTCTCAGACGAAACAGGCGGCGCAACATTCACCAAACTTTAGACATTGTTATCATAGGTCAAAGTTTACCAAATTTTAGGCATTGTTATCATAGGTCAAAGTTCACCAAACTTTAGACATTGTTATCATAGCTCAAAGTTCACCAAACTTTAGACATTGTTATCATCAGGTCAAAGTTCACCAAACTTTAGACATTGTCATCATAGGACAAAGTTCACCAAACTTTAGACATTTAGGCATAGCTCAATAAATCACGGTAAAATGTGTGGATTTCGCGAGCTTGTTGGTCAGTACATCAATGTATGGGTAATATTTCTGATAGTTTCGTATAAATTAACATTATTGGAACATGGAGGAGATAAAGAGGAAGCTTAATTACTAGTGCAATGATATGGATTAACAACAAGACATTTAATCTACCTTAAATAATGGATTTTCAAATAATACATGCAATCTGCCTTGATGATTTTTTTTTTTTTTTAATTAAATTGCCGATTTTATCTCAGTTCCTTCCCTAACAATGACAGACACAAAAAAATCGCTATTTCTATTGTTACATGTATAATAGTGACTATATTTTATTCATTGATATTATTGTAATAAAATTAATTGTAATGTTTATTTTTAATAATTGGTGTTTGTCTGAAACAATGATTCAATTATAGCAATATCTCTGAAAAAATGAGAGTACAAAGCCATTTCATAGAACAAGTTGTCCAAACCAAACATGCCAGAACAGGATGATAAATGTTTGTCAATATAAATTTGTGACATATCGTGCTCTAACCTTATTCGAACACTTCAATACGTTACAAGAAAACTGTTAAAGATCGTTCTGTACAAAACTAGTAGACTAACTCTACTAATACCGTGTTGTAACATAAAACCTAGATTTTATCCAAAGATTTATATTTTATACAAGACCTGTATTAAAATAAAACACTATATATTTTGTGTACTACATGTTTTTGTTATTTAACCGGATGTGTACAATATATGTCAGTCTGTTGTGTGGTCTCGCGATATTTCGCGAGAACAATTTAAAGTCGCACATAATTTAAAATGTGATGCTAGAGAATAGCAATTGGGAGATTCCACTTTATAAGGCAGAAAATGGCATCGTCTATGTGTTACAATCGGGAGACACCGCTTTATCGAGACTCCTTAAAAAGACAGATAATGACATTGTCTATGCGTTACAATTGAAAGTATGTCGTATTCAGTGATAAAATTGTACTGATATTAATTATAATGTTTATTTTTGATAATTGTACAGCTGCTGTCAGCAATTCATCTTAAATCCATTGTTAAACTGACACGTTTTTTTCTAAATTCAACAGATTTTTTTCAGTACTTCACAAAAATGATTAAAGAGAAAACATCACAAGTTTTCTCACAGCTGAAACAAACCCGAGGGGTGTTCAACTGTAACATATAATGATCTAACGTCCTTATCCATTTCCTAGCTTTAAGTGATGTTTGCCAAAACAATGATTCCATTTTTAGTAATATTAATATCTATATAGCAAAGAGTAATAAAAGGCCGAAACAATGATCAATTATAGTAATATCTCTAAAACAAAGGATAAAAGGCCGAAACAATGATCAATTATAGTAATATCTCTAAAACAAAGGATAAAAGGCCGAAACAATGATCAATTATAGTAATATCTCTAAAACAAAGGATTCACTATTTTATAGAACAACTTGTCCAAACTAAACATGTCAGATGATAACTGTTTGTTTATATAAATTCTATATAATTTTTTTTATATAAATGCTCTAACCAGAGACGTGTTTATCAGACACGACACTGCTCTAACCTAATTCCAAAACTTCAATACGTAACAAAAAAACCGTTTAAGCTGTTTCTGTAGAAAACTTGTAGACTAACTATACTAATACCGTGTTGTAACATAATACTTAGATTTTTATCCAAAGATTTTTATTTTATACAATGACCTATATTAAAATAAAACACTATATATTTTGAATACTATACGTCTTTGTTATTTAACTGGATATGTTCAATATATGTCAGTCTGTTGTGTGGTCTCGCGAAATATCGCGAGAACGAAGACACACATAACATGTGGTACTAGACCAGGCGTTCCAGTTTCACAGTTCAAGAAGATGCTGAATGTTGCTTTCTTTACACAATTGTGTAAACGTGTTGAGATATCAACCTGTTGCTGACTTTAAAATGTCATTATGTAATCTGTGCCAGTTGAGTCATCTAAATATCTATGAAAAGAAACTAATTTGGTTACTCACCAAAAAATGTCTGAAACGGGTATCGATGATATGGCCTACTGTACACAACAACAAAGTCGACCACCTTATTTTGCGTGTGAAAAGTCTAGAGAAAACCGAAATCATCTTCACTCCACGTTTCGGGTATGTTAGGTAAAACTACCGTACACAGAGGAGTGACAGCTGATCTCCTAGTCGGCGTAGTGGACAGTAGTCCTGAGGTGTACGTTGTATTACGTATCCAACTTTGAAGGACATTCGACCTTTTGAGTACACCCTGTAGTTTGTTGTAGCCGTTTGGTACACCTGAGTTAGGTCGGCCGTGCAGGATTGCCAATTTAATTAACCAGATTCGAACCCGGTATTACGGAGGTTCCTTTATATCCGCCAATCGCCACTATCGTTCCATTAAATGACGTCTTTTAGTCTTCCCAGCAACATTCTAGTTTTGGAATGCGCTCCGCGAGGTATGCTTTCTAAAATTGCATTTCCGTTTGGCGATTCTACCTGAGGCTTGGTAGCTGCTTGGTAGCTGCTGTAGGCTTCGGCGCCTTCGTAACATTGTCTCTATCCAAGAAATGTGCATAGCAATCGATGTATTTTTTGTATTGATCATAAATCGTGACTTTTTCACCATTTGGCAGGTCGCCTCGATCTAATGTCCTGTTCATTTCCCCACCCAGTGCGGACAGCGACATCACGGACATGGACGGACTGTAACCGTGACCACTAATTAGGATAAAAGGACACATTTCTGGAGGATTTTCTTCTTTATATTTCTAACTCATTTTTGTCTTTAGACTTGTCTTAGTCTCGCTTTGTGTCGTTTGAAAGTTGTGCGCTGTTTCTTCTTATAGTGTTCGTTTCTTTGCAAAAACATCTTGCAAAGAAACGAACATTAGCATTCACAAATAAAATTAATCAAGCTCTCGTCCGCCTTTTCTATGATCGCTTTTCTGACACTAGGTTTAGCGTGGCTTAAAAAATTCAATTCTATGGCTTGTTTTCCGATGTCGAAACGTCTTTTTCTTTCGGTTCATTTGTAACATTTAATTAAACAGAATATACCTACATATATTCTCCCGGGTAGACGAACTTAATGTGATATCGTCCGGTATGTCTTGTTTCAATCGACGAGCAATGGCTCCGAGGTTTGATGTTGCTGTGGAACATGTTTTGAGTATGATACATAACGCTAATGTTTTTATCATAGAGAACTTTCCGATATTTTGTCAATGTTTCTGTATTCTAGTTAATCTGGGTTTACCTGTACCAATATCTATTTCAATACATTGTATGGAAACTAAATAATATTGTCCCCAAGGTTATGTTTAATTCTTTTTGATGACAAATCAATCAATCAATCAATCTTTTTTTTTTTTATTCCTCTGTTAAGAGATTTATAAAAAGAGTAATGCTTATGTATAATGATGTACAAAAGGAAACACAATGTAATTTTTTTTTTACATCAGATCAATTTTGACAGCATTAATATTATTTCTTCGCGCATAACTTCCTCGAATAGTACATTCGAGTTAAATTGCTTGATTTTGTGGGACATTCTTACGGTATAAAACTACAAAGTCATGACGGATTTTCATTTGCTAAGAACACATGAGCAGCACTTCTTATATCTGTCTAAAAGAAATTCCTGGTATTCCTCTATATTTTGTAATGTTCCTTCTGGAAGTGTTTGCCGAGGAGAAGAGTCCTTAAGAATTCCTCGTGTTGCAGGTTGTCAAGATAGAGTAATAATGGTATACCATATTTATATATTTACATTTGCTCCGCATTTCCCCATTGACACAATGCTAAGAGGCAGTTGCCATCATACGCCTATAATACCCAGTGGGTCATGTGACATTAAAAAAGGACGGAAATGTTAAGACAATGTAAATGTAAGTATTGAACAGTGGTTTTAGTGTTTTTATAATCGATATGGCAGCAAGATGTATGGTGGGCAAATGTAGCATGGGAACCCTACATCTTGCTGCCGTATCGACAATAACAACATTAAAACCGCTGTTCATTGCTTAACTATAGCCAGTGTCATATATACATCATGAAGGTCAGCTGTAGCTCGACAAACAGTCACATAGTGTAAAATAACATCTATATGAAATAATTTACATAATTTACACAGTTGCTCTATGCACTGAGGGGAACATGTCACCATTTTACATATAAACTTGACAGTTTTGAGGTCTTTACCTGTTTTCGGTGTTTTCCACAGAATGTTTGGAGACGTGTTTGTACTATGAATGTCACTGTATCGACTAAAGCCAAGATCGCCATCAAGTCTCTATTTCAGGAGAGCGCCCTCCATCGAACTAATGAGTAATCTGCAATTCGTTTCCATACCACGTTTGACGGGAAGAAGTTTATTGTTATGTACCCTTGCAGGAATTGCTTTAAGTTGTATTTACATAAGATAGACCAAATATCAGGTATAAATCCAAGCTGGTTATTGTTTGGGTCTTAAATGTACTGATATAATCTTAGCAGAAATATATTTTTGGAAAGAGTTTCTGATCCGAGGAAAATGAGTGTAGAAAGGAAGTTCAGCTTCTTTTTTTCAACAACAGAATGCAGTCTAGGAAGACCAAGTAAATACAATGTTTAGAAATTATGAGAACATTAGAACGAAATATCTTATGTACATGGAAATCCCTGCTTAATATGCTTAAGGAAACAATCCATTGATTACGCGTGAAATCTTTGTATATTGTTGTTTGGCCGCCACAGTGGCCGAGTGGTTAAGGTGTCCCCGACACTTTATCACTAGCCCTCCACCTCTGGGTTGCGAGTTCGAAACTCACGTTGGGCAGTTGCCTGGTACTGACCGTAGGTCGGTGTTTTTTCTCCGGGTACTCCGGTTTTCCTCCACCTCCAAAACCTGGCACGTCCTTAAATGTCCCTGGCTGATAATAGGACGTTAAACCAAACTAAACCAAACCAAAGTATATGATTATGAAATTAAAAAAAATAAATATATATATATATATATATATATATAAACAAACGATGTAAATATTTAGTTGTTTGAGTAATACCGCCCTGTCTACTTCAGCTACCTAAACGTCTCTGGCTGTTTCTTTTGGTTCTGACGCCAACCGACCTTTAGCAACCGAACCCTATTTGCCACTGCGTAAGTTCCACCCTGATTTCAGGTGTGTGCTTACAGTTTAGGTATTACTAAAGTATATATCTCATTTAAACAGTCAAATCACTAACTCACACCAAATGGTTAACACTTTGACAGAAACCACTTTGCCACATCATTCTATCGCTTCATGTAACCTATTTCGAACAAAGGCCCTGAGAAACGTCAGGCATAAAACAAGAAATTTAAAATAGAATTTTATAGTCAGACAGTTACATTTATATCAGATGAAATGTCTTAATCTGGTTATACATGTGTAACATATTTATCTCCTGAAAACTTTCCAATAGCTGAGTATAGTTCTTTCCCTGACCCATTTCTTAAATGTCTGTGGAAGATTATTGATATACTTCTGAATCAGTAAAGCTGTTTTTAAAGTTTGAAAAAAATCAACTGAAGGACAAATTGGTCAATTAACAGTTGAATATACAACTAAAGTTAAAATCCAAGATGTACACAGCCCAAGTTCATCAAGTTATCAAGAAGAAGTCGTTTAAAGATTTTAGCATGTTGACCCCTGTGACCTTGAATGAAGGTCAAGGTCATCCATTTGAACAAACTTGGTAGCCCTTCATCGCATTATGCTTCAAACCTAATATCAGGTCTCTGGGGCCTGTTGGCAATTCAGAAGTTGAAAATGTAAATTGTTTAAGACGCACACCGCACGACGGACGACGCCGGACAAATGGCGATTTTTTTTGCAATAGATCTAAAAAAACAACAACAAACTATTTATACTTTAATATTTTGCTTTATTTATGCAAAATATAAATGTTACACTGACGTTGCTGACTTGGTGTTGGATCTTACCTGAGTATCGGACAGTTTTAGAATACCATGTGAAGTTATCAATGATAGTCACAGTGTAGTCCATAACATGTTATCACTGTGTAGTCAATAACATGTTATCACAGTGTAGTCAATAACATGTTATCACTGTGTAGTCAATAACATGTTATCAGTGTAGTCCATAACATGTTATCACTGTGTAGTCAATAACATGTTATCACTGTGAAGTCAATAACATGTTATCACAGTGTAGTCAATAACATGTTATCACAGTGTAGTCAATAACATGTTATCACTGTAGTCAATAACATGTTATCACAGTGTAGTCAATAACATGTTATCAGTGTAGTCAATAACATGTTATCACTGTAGTCAATAACATGTTATCACTGTGAAGTCAATAACATGTTATCACAGTGTAGTCAATAACATGTTATCACAGTGTAGTCAATAACATGTTATCACTGTGAAGTCAATAACATGTTATCAGTGTGTAGTCAATAACATGTTATCACAGTGTAGTCAATAACATGTTATCACTGTGAAGTCAATAACATGTTATCACAGTGTAGTCAATAACATGTTATCACTGTAGTCAATAACATGTTATCACTGTGTAGTCAATAACATGTTATCACAGTGTAGTCAATAACATGTTATCACAGTGTAGTCAATAACATGTTATCACAGTGTAGTCAATAACATGTTATCACTGTAGTCAATAACATGTTATCACAGTGTAGTCAATAACATGTTATCACTGTGAAGTCAATAACATGTTATCAGTGTGTAGTCAATAACATGTTATCACAGTGTAGTCAATAACATGTTATCACTGTGAAGTCAATAACATGTTATCACAGTGTAGTCAATAACATGTTATCACTGTAGTCAATAACATGTTATCACTGTGTAGTCAATAACATGTTATCACAGTGTAGTCAATAACATGTTATCACAGTGTAGTCAATAACATGTTATCACAGTGTAGTCAATAACATGTTATCACAGTGTAGTCAATAACATGTTATCACTGTGAAGTCAATAACATGTTATCACAGTGTAGTCAATAACATGTTATCACTGTGAAGTCAATAACATGTTATCACAGTGTAGTCAATAACATGTTATCACTGTGAAGTCAATAACATGTTATCACAGTGTAGTCAATAACATGTTATCACAGTGTAGTCAATAACATGTTATCACAGTGTAGTCAATAACATGTTATCACTGTGAAGTCAATAACATGTTATCACAGTGTAGTCAATAACATGTTATCACAGTGTAGTCAATAACATGTTATCACTGTGAAGTCAATAACATGTTATCACTGTAGTCAATAACATGTTATCATAGTGTAGTCAATAACATGTTATCACAGTGTAGTCAATAACATGTTATCACTGTAGTAACATGTTATCACTGTGAAGTCAATAACATGTTATCACTGTGAAGTCAATAACATGTTATCACAGTAGTAACATGTTATCACAGTGTAGTCAATAACATGTTATCACTGTGAAGTCAATAACATGTTATCACAGTGTAGTCAATAACATGTTATCACTGTGAAGTCAATAACATGTTATCACAGTGTAGTCAATAACATGTTATCACTGTGAAGTCAATAACATGTTATCACAGTGTAGTCAATAACATGTTATCACAGTGTAGTCAATAACATGTTATCACTGTGAAGTCAATAACATGTTATCACTGTAGTCAATAACATGTTATCACAGTGTAGTCAATAACATGTTATCACTGTAGTCAATAACATGTTATCAATGTGTAGTCAATAACATGTTATCACTGTGAAGTCAATAACATGTTATCACTGTGAAGTCAATAACATGTTATCACAGTGTAGTCAATAACATGTTATCAGTGTAGTCAATAACATGTTATCACTGTAGTCAATAACATGTTATCACTGTAGTAACATGTTATCACTGTAGTCAATAACATGTTATCACAGTGTAGTCAATAACATGTTATCACAGTGTAGTCAATAACATGTTATCACTGTGAAGTCAATAACATGTTATCACAGTGTAGTCAATAACATGTTATCACTGTAAAGTCAATAACATGTTATCACAGTGTAGTCAATAACATGTTATCACAGTGTAGTCAATAACATGTTATCACTGTGAAGACAATAACATGTTATCACTGTGAAGTCAATAACATGTTATCACAGTAGTCAATAACATGTTATCACTGTAAAGTCAATAACATGTTATCACTGTGAAGACAATAACATGTTATCACTGTGAAGTCAATAACATGTTATCACTGTAGTTAATAACATGTTATTCACTGTAGTCAATAACATGTTATCACTGTAGTCAATAACATGTTATCACTGTAGTCAATAACATGTTATCACTGTAGTCAATAACATGTTATCACTGTGTAGTCAATAACATGTTATCACTGTAGTCAATAACATGTTATCACTGTAGTCAATAACATGTTATCACTGTGTAGTCAATAACATGTTATCACTGTGTAGTCAATAACATGTTATCACTGTGAAGTCAATAACATGTTATCACTGTAGTCAATAACATGTTATCACTGTAGTCAATAACATGTTATCACTGTAGTCAATAACATGTTATCACTGTGTAGTCAATAACATGTTATCACTGTAGTCAATAACATGTTATCACTGTAGTCAATAACATGTTATCACTGTGTAGTCAATAACATGTTATCACTGTAGTCAATAACATGTTATCACTGTAGTCAATAACATGTTATCACTGTGTAGTCAATAACATGTTATCACTGTGAAGTCAATAACATGTTATCACAGTGTAGTCAATAACATGTTATCACTGTAGTCAATAACATGTTATCACTGTGAATTTATCATTGATAACAAGTTGCTATGTAAACCATGTAGTAATTAATATCTTAATATTTAATGATTATGTGTGATGTAGACTGTTTAGTTATTAAGATAGTACTGCGGTACCAGCAAATTATCATTTACAATGTTAACACAATAAAAGGTCAAGGTCACACTCAAAGGTCAACATTGAAAGAGGAATCTCAAGGTGATGAATATGAGGCCTGTATTACTTTGACATCCACATAGATCTATTTATGGTACAAGCCTTGTGTAACCATTAACTTGTTGTGACCCCCTCATCTTTTTGAGTGTAGTATGAGTTTAAACTCTCCCATTAAAATCATGTCATGGCCTTGTTAGGTTCAGCAGTACAATATTGAAATTTACATGTTTTTAATTAAAGAGAAACTCTTTCTTTTCATAGATTATGACACTTTTCTCATGTGAGAAAAAATATATAAATTTCTATGGAATATAAAATCATCAAACAACATGGTGAAAACGTGTAACTATAGAAACCAAAGCTATGTGACTAATTAGCTTGGGATTCACTAGTCAAACCCTAATATTGCTCTCAAAAACGATCTCACAAAAACTCAAATTTAAATCTCAAATTCACCATTTGCTGATTTTAATGATCACTTATCTTCGTTAAATATTGGCCATCAATACCAACCTTGTTTAAATCAAGACAAAATAATAATATCACCACATTGCATAGTTGATTAGACCATTTCAAACAACATATAACTCCAGGTTACGGAATGAATTCCTCAAACAATTATGCTCGTGGATAATTGATGATAGAAGATGTATGTTGTTTATTTTGATGTACTCATTTAACCAGTAAAAAAGGTCGAGCTGATGAAATGGTCCACAGGAAAGTATCATGTTGGTAAAAATATTCCCAGGAGACTCCTAGACTAAGATATTTCCAGGAGACTCCTAGACTAAGATATTTCCAGGAGACTCCTAGACAAAGATATTTCCAGGAGACTCCTAGACTAAGATATTTCTAGGAGATTCCTAGACTAAGATATTTCCAGGAGACTCCTAGACTAAGATATTTCCAGGAGGCTCCTAGACTAAGATGTTTGGTAGAGAGAATACATAAGACAATGAGATAATAAATATGATATTAATGATACGTATATAGTTATAGATATATAAGAGATATATGGGTAAATACCAAAATCACATTGATGTAATATGTACATTAAAACAGAGTGTGCACACTAGATGTATAACAACAATGATAAAATCTCTCCGAGCTTCCTCCCCCAGCATCTCTAATGCACCATGTCAGACTGGTCTGTCACTCTGCTATCCTCAACTGGAAATGTACCAAGTAAAGGAATAATCTCGATTGATGTCTTTATATACAAAATCTATGTACAATTTAACAGATTTGGCTAAAATAATGTACAAATATACATCGACACAGGGCTATATACAAATGCTGAAGTAACGTGATAAATGATGAGACAAACACCCCATACTGAGTCATGTCTCGGCCGACTAATGTAGAATTACGGGCTATTTGTCTCGCCCGACTGATGTAGAATTACGGGCTATTTGTTAAACATTACAAAAGAATTTGAAGTACATACATATAATCACTCGGGTAAAAAAATTGAAATATGAAAATCTGACATCAAAAGATTAACATTTTATATACAGATCTAACATAACCATGTAGAAATGTCTGCACAGGGTACGCTGTAACAAGTCTAGGTACCTTGTAACAAGTTCAGGTACCCTGTTACAAGTCCGAGTACCCTGTAACTAGTCTGGGTATCCTGTAACAAGTCACAGTACCCTGTATCAAGTCCGGGCACCCTGTAACAAGTCTAGGTATCCTGTAACAAGTCTGGGTACCCTGTAACAAGTCCAGGTACGCTGTAACAAGTCCGGGTACCCTGTAACAAGTCCCAGTACCCTGTAACAAGTCCGGGTACCCTGTAACAAGTCTTGGTACCCTGTAACTAGTCTAGGTACCCTGTAACAAGTCCGGGTACGCTGTAACAAGTCCGGGTACCCTGTAACAAGTCTTGGTACCCTGTAACTAGTCTAGGTACCCTGTAACAAGTCCGGGTACGCTGTAACAAGTCCGGGTACCCTGTAACAAGTCCCAGTACCCTGTAACAACTCTGGGTACCCTGTAACAAGTCCCAGTACCCTGTAACAAGTCTTGGTACCCTGTAACTAGTCTAGGTACCCTGTAACAAGTCCGGGTACGCTGTAACAAGTCCGGGTACCCTGTAACAAGTCTTGGTACCCTGTAACTAGTCTAGGTACCCTGTAACAAGTCCGGGTACGCTGTAACAAGTCCGGGTACCCTGTAACAAGTCCCAGTACCCTGTAACTAGTCCGGGTACCTTGTAACAAGTCCCAGTACCCTGTAACAAGTCCGGGTACCTTGTAACAAGTCCCAGTACCCTGTAACAAGTCCGGGTACCTTGTAACAAGTCCCAGTACCCTGTAACTAGTCCCAGTACCCTGTAACTAGTCTGGGTACCTTGTAACAAGTCCAGGTACCCTGTAACAAGTCCCAGTACCCTGTAACAAGTCTAGGTATCCTGTAACAAGTCCCAGTACCCTGTAACAAGTCCGGGTACCCTGTATCTAGTCTAGGTATCCTGTAACAAGTCCCATTACCCTGTAACAAGTCCGGGTACCCTGTAACAAGTCCCAGTACCCTGTAACAAGTCTAGGTATCCTGTAACAAGTCCCAGTACCCTGTAACAAGTCCGGGTACCCTGTATCTAGTCTAGGTATCCTGTAACAAGCCTGTTTTTTCCAGCATTTTGACAAACTGCAATAAACATAGTGGGCAGACATGACCGATCTGACCGATGTGTACAGACATGACCGATGTGTACAGACATGACCGATGTGTACAGACATGACCGATCTGACCGATGTGTACAGACATGACCGATCTGACCGATGTGTACAGACATGACAGATCTGACCGTTGTGTACAGACATGACCGATCTGACCGATGTGTACAGACATGACCGATCTGACCGATGTGTACAGACTTGACCGATCTGACCGATGTGTACAGACATGACCGATCTGACCGATGTGTACAGACTTGACCGATCTGACCGATGTGTACAGACATGACCGATCTGACCGATGTGTACAGACTTGACCGATCTCACTGATCTGACCGATGTGTACAGACATGACCGATCTGACCGATGTGTACAGACTTGACCGATCTGACTGATCTGACCGATGTGTACAGACATGACCAATCTGACCGATGTGTACAGACTTGACCGATCTGACTGATCTGACCGATGTGTACAGACATGACCGATCTGACCGATGTGTACAGACATGACCAATCTGACCGATGTGTACAGACTTGACCGATCTGACCGATGTGTACAGACATGACTCAGCATAGGCCCTACACCTGTATCTTACACTTAGAAAGTTTAATATGTTGTTTACTGGCATTATAAAAGTATAATATTGTATGTAAACATGAAAAATAAACACCTGATGTTTATATACACTCCGAACCTCGGGGATTACCCTAAAATAGCAGATGTACTGAACCTCGGGGATTACCCTAAAACAGTAGATATACTGAACCTCGGGGATTACCCTAAAACAGTAGATATACCCAACCTCGGGGATTACCCTAAAACAGCAGGTATACTGAACCTTGGGGATTACCCTAAAACAGTAGATATACCCAACCTCGGGGATTACCCTAAAACAGCAGGTATACTGATCCTGGGGGATTACCCTAAAACAGCAGATATACTGAACCTCGGGGATTACCCTAAAACAGCAGATATACTAAACCTTGGGGATTACCCTAAAACAGCAGGTATACTGAACCTCGGGGATTACCCTAAAACAGTAGATATACTGAACCTCGGGGATTACCCTAAAACAGCAGGTATACTGAACCTCGGGGATTACCCTAAAACAGTAGATATACTGAACCTTGGGGATTACCCTAAAACAGCAGATATACTGAACCTCGGGGATTACCCTAAAACAGTAGATATACTGAACCTCGGGGATTACCCTAAAACAGTAGATATACTGAACCTCGGGGATTACCCTAAAACAGCAGATATACTGAACCTTGGGGATTACCCTAAAACAGTAGATATATTGAACCTCGGGGATTACCCTAAAACAGTAGATATACTGAACCTCGGGATTCCCTAAAACAGTAGATATACTGAACCTCGGGGATTACCCTAAAACAGTAGATATACTGAACCTCGGGGATTACCCTAAAACAGTAGATATACTGAACCTCGGGGATTACCCTAAAACAGCAGGTATACTGAACCTCGGGGATTACCCTAAAACAGCAGGTATACTGAACCTCGGGGATTACCCTAAAACAGCAGGTATACTGAACCTCGGGGATTACCCTAAATCAGCAGATAATGTACTGGACATTCTCTACATTTCGATTCTGTTTGATTGTGATTAGCTTTAGATTTAATGATTTGAGCTCATGAATTATTTAAATTTTGATTTTGATCTCAGCACATTATTATGAGGTTATGTGACATATTGATATTGTTGTTTTGTGTCAATCATTCCTGTCTATAATGAACCTTCTAAGGAAAATTATCAACCTCATCAAATTCAACAATGATACAAGTAATTGTGCGTTTTGTTCTCATATGAAAATGATTGTGGCATGATTCTTTCATTAACAGAAAAGAGTTGGTAAGCCCGACCTGGCCTTACCTCGACCTCGGTAAGCCCAACCTGGTCTTACCTTGACCTCGGTAAGCCTGATCTGGCCTTACCTTGACCTCAGTAAGATCAACCTGGCCTAACCTTGACCTCAGTAAGCCCGACCTGGCCTTACCTTGACCTCGGTAAGCTCGACCATTGTAAGCCCAACCTGGCCTAACCTTGTCCTCGGTAAGCCCAACCTGGCCTAACCACATCCTCGGTAAGCCCAACCTGGTCTAACCTCGACTTTGGTAAGCCCAACCTGGCCTAACCACGTCCTCGGTAAGCCCAACCTGGTCTAACCTCGACTTTGGTAAGCCCAACCTGGTCTAACCTTGACTTTGGTAAGCCCAACCTGGTCTAACCTCGACTTTGGTAAGCCCAACCTGGCCTAACCTCGTCCTCGGTAAGCCCAACCTGGCCTAACCTCGACTTTGGTAAGCCCAACCTGGCCTAACCTCGACTTTGGAAAGCCCAACCTGGCCTAACCTCGTCCTCGGTAAGCCCAACCTGGCCTAACCTCGACTTTGGTAAGCCCAACCTGGTCTAACCTTGACTTTGGTAAGCCCAACCTGGCCTAACCTTGACTTTGGTAAGCCCAACCTGACCTAACCTCGACTTTGGAAAGCCCAACCTGGCCTAACCTTGACTTTGGTAAGCCCAACCTGGTCTAACCTTGACTTTGGTAAGCCCAACCTGGCCTAACCTTGACTTTGGTAAGCCCAACCTGACCTAACCTCGACTTTGGTAAGCCCAACCTGGTCTAACCTCGACTTTGGTAAGCCCAACCTGGCCTAACCTTGACTTTGGTAAGCCCAACCTGGCCTAACCTCGACTTTGGAAAGCCCAACCTGGCCTAACCTCGTCCTCGGTAAGCCCAACCTGGCCTAACCTCCAACTCCCACTCTGACTTGGATCAAATCAGGATTTTCAGATTACTCAAAGTTTTTACAATCACAAACTGTAAGCCACATAAACTACAGTGACAATGATCTTTGATTTTGTTCACCAAGTAACAAAAAAAATATTTACAGATTCTGTTGCCACATGTGACAATATCTTTCGATAAAATATATAATTGCAAGTTTTCTACATATAATGACTTGTAGTTCTCAGGTAAAATTTGCCTGGTAAGATAAACTGTGACCTCACATCCCTCCACACATGATGACAGAATTCTGACAACTATACAACATAAACTGGGGTGGTTACTGGTAGTATTTAACAATGACGCTGCTGGTAAGTTTTGGACCAAGGCACAATATGTTGGCTGAAGGCCTTGTCACACCTGTCACACCTTGTCACACCTGTCACACCTTGATGATAAAAGCTTTGGCAATAACACTGACATGTACGTCAAATAGTTAAAGTAAGATTTGTTAACAGCCTGCTGAAACACACTGATATACGCCAGCACACCATCAATCATAGGACGTCAAAGTCATCAAAAAAAAAGTTCCCTTGTATGAAGGGACAGTTCAGTGTATGCCAGCATATCTGATGAAAATTTTGATAAATCTCTCTAAAGTCACAACAAATCACACAAAGTTTTATTGAAGTCTGACACGGATTGAGTTATTGCTAATTTGATTGCATTCATGCATATCATACCTTGTCTTCTAGCAAACAAACAAGAGGCCCAGGGGGCCTGTATCACTCACCTGGCTATTGCAGTGAATATGGTGAAACACTTCTATATTCCTATAGGAGGATTTCATCAGAATTTCCTCTATTTAGCTTTACCCCTCCTTTAATATAAAATTGGTTTCCCTTCACCCAAGAATGCTTTAGATCCAATTTGGTTAAAATCCACACAAGAGTCTTACTAGTAGTGGTTTTTTTTGGACAGCCAGGTGAGACACCATACCCTCCCTGCCAGGTGAGACACCATACCCTTCTGGCCAAGTGAGACACCATACCCTCCAGGCCGGGTGAGACACCATACCCTCCGGGCCAGGTGAGACACCATACCCTCCAGGCCAGGTGAGACACCATACCCTCCAGGCCAGGTGAGACACCATTACCTTCAGGCCAGGTGAGACACCATACCCTCCAGGCCGTTACCCTTCAGGCCAGGTGAGACACCATTACCTTCAGGCCAGGTGAGACACCATACCCTTCTGGCCAAGTGAGACACCATACCCTCCAGGCCGTTACCCTTCAGGCCTGGTGAGACGCCATACCCTTCGGGCTGGGTGATAAGCCATACCCTTCAGGCCGGGTGATACGCCATACCCTTCAGGCCGGGTGAGACGCCATACCCTCCGGGCCGTTACCCTTCAGGCCGGGTGAAACGCCATACCCTTCACGCAGATGAGACACCATACCCTTCAGGTCAGGTGAAATGCCATACCCTCCAGGCCGGGTGAAACGCCATACCCTCCGGCCGGGTGAAACACCATACCCTCCGGGCCAGGTGAGACACCCTTCCCTTCCGGCCGGGTGAAACACCATACCCTCCGGGCCAGGTGAGACACCCTTCCCTTCAGGCCGGGTGAAACGCCATACCCTCCGGGCCGGGTGATACGCCATACCCTTCAGACCGGTTGAGACGCCAACCCTTCAGGCCGGGTGAAACACCATACCCTCCGGGCCAGGTGAGACACCCTTCCCTTCAGGCCGGGTGAAACGCCATACCCTCCGGGCCAGGTGATACGCCATACCCTTCAGACCGGTTGAGACGCCATACCCTTCGGCCAGTTGAGACACCATACCCTTCAGGCCGGGTGAAACGCCATACCCTTCGGGCCAGTTGAGACACCATACCCTTCAGGCCGGGTGAAACGCCATACCCTTCGGGCCATTTGAGAAGCCGTATTCTTCGGGCCAGGTGAGCTAAGAATTAATTGTTTACCAAAAAATAAACTCAACCATCCAAAACTCTGAACATATAATTTTCTGACTTAATAAAAACACTGCACTTGTCCAGTTTGTTAACCTAACAGCTCATCAAAAATACATTAAACATGTGTTAAATATGATCACACAATCACATACTACCGTCAAACATGTGTTAAATGTGATCACACAATCACATACTACCGTCAAACATGTGTTAAATGTGATCACACAATCACATGCTACCGTCAAACATGTGTTAAATATGACCACACAATCACATGCTACCGCCAAACATGTGTTAAATGTGATCACACAATCACATGCTACTGTCAAACATGTGTTAAATATGATCACACAATCACATGCTACCGTCAAACATGTATTAAATGTGATCAGACAATCACATGCTACCGTCAAACATGTATTAAATATGACCACACAATCACATACTACCGTCAAACATGTGTTAAATGTGATCAGACAATCACATGCTACCGTCAAACATGTGTTAAATATGATCACACAATCACATACTACCGTCAAACATGTGTTAAATATGATCACACAATCACATACTACCGTCAAACATGTGTTAAATATGACCACACAATCACATGCTACCGTCAAACATGTGTTAAATATGATCACACAATCACATACTACCGTCAAACATGTGTTAAATGTGATCACACAATCACATGCTACCGTCAAACATGTGTTAAATATGATCACACAATCACATACTACCGTCAAACATGTGTTAAATGTGATCACACAATCACATACTACCGTCAGAACACTTTCCACCTTGAGACAATATATTTGTGATTTTACAAACAATTTGAATTTTTAAAAAGCTGTTTAAACATACTGAGATGTCAGACATTATGATACAACCTTACATTTCTCCCTCAGACATATTAGATATACCAAGTCACTCAGTATGGGACACTCACACACACGGCCCTGTTCCAACACTACGTCACAGAGAAGTGACCTCCCTATTGATGGGTCTCTGACAACTTCTCCATATTTTAATATTATCCTCGATATTTACAAGTCACATTGTCTAAATTTCCATTCTTTCCCAATACAGGTCATTAATGTTTGTGAGGGTAATGTTGAAACAGGGCACACTTATAAAAACACTTGGAATGAATTGTCTCTAGTAGAAACGCCTCCCGTCAGTCATCACCTGTTTCTGAGTACTTTGGCTCTAAACTCACAATATCATAACCGGATCAAAACAAAAATATAGAGAAAGGTAAAATCCCTTCCACAATACCCGTTCAAATGTAAATTTGTCTTCAATGCCCAACACCGTTCCAGCAGGGATCATTCACCAACAAGAATTGGTGTGAATACCTCACAAACATACATAGAATGATTTAAACTTGATGTTTGTGACCCGTTCCCAGTGTTTTGTGATGTCATCATGATCACTCCTTGTTTAATTTATGTAGGGAATTATATCTCTACAACAGAGATACTGTATCAGTGACCACCGGTCAGTAGGAATCCATCAGGAATCAGTGACCACTGGTCAGTAGGTATCCATCAGCTATCAGTGACCACCGGCCAGTTTTGTACAAACACTTTTTGGTTCACATTTCAGATGACTGTTAAACTTCTTGTCCAAGACGTTCGTCTTTGAGAAACTCATCGAAGCGTGACTCTTCACTTTTACCCGCTGCCTCTGATGTTACAACAGGTGTTTGTACAAACTTATCAACATGAGGATCGTCACTGCTTGTCTCGGGTCCTACGACCGGTACCAGCATGTTTACAGTTGTAAAGAACGCCATCTTCTCCCTGTTTACCAGAAAATAGTATCAAATTTATTACATCAACAAAAACAAAAAAAACCTTCAGCAACCTAAACAGGATTATAGTCATACAGAGCTCCACAATTTAAACACAAGCTCACCATATACAAGTGTTACTGTCATAAAGAGCTCCACAATTTAAACATAAGCTCACCATATACAAGTGTTACTGTCATAAAGAGCTCCACAATCTAAACACAAGCTCACCATATACAAGTGTTACTGTCATAAAGAGCTCCACAATTTAAACACAAGCTCACCATATACAAGTGTTACTGTCATAAAGAGCTCCACAATTTAAACATAAGCTCACCATATACAAGTGTTACTGTCATAAAGAGCTCCACAATTTAAACATAAGCTCACCATATACAAGTGTTACTGTCATAAAAAGCTCCACAATTTAAACATAAGCTCACCATATACAAGTGTTACTGTCATAAAGAGATCCACAATTTAAACACAAGCTCACCATATACAAGTGTTACTGTCATAAAAAGCTCCACAATTTAAACATAAGCTCACCATATACAAGTGTTACTGTCATAAAAAGCTCCACAATCTAAACACAAGCTCACCATATACAAGTGTTACTGTCATAAAGAGCTATCACAATCTAAACACAAGCTCACCATATACAAGTGTTACTGTCATAAAGAGCTCCACAATCTAAACATAAGCTCACCATATACAAGTGTTACTGTCATAAAAAGCTCCACAATTTAAACACAAGCTCACCATATACAAGTGTTACTGTCATAAAGAGCTCCACAATCTAAACATAAGCTCACCATATACAAGTGTTACTGTCATAAAGAGCTCCACAATCTAAACATAAGCTCACCATATACAAGTGTTACTGTCATAAAGAGCTCCACAATCTAAACATAAGCTCACCATATACAAGTGTTACTGTCATAAAGAGCTCCACAATCTAAACACAAGCTCACCATATACAAGTGTTACTGTCATAAAGAGCTCCACAATCTAAACATAAGCTCACCATATACAAGTGTTACTGTCATAAAAAGCTCCACAATTTAAACACAAGCTCACCATATACAAGTGTTACTGTCATAAAGAGCTCCACAATCTAAACATAAGCTCACCATATACAAGTGTTACTGTCATAAAGAGCTCCACAATCTAAACATAAGCTCACCATATACAAGTGTTACTGTCATAAAGAGCTCCACAATCTAAACATAAGCTCACCATATACAAGTGTTACTGTCATAAAAAGCTCCACAATTTAAACACAAGCTCACCATATACAAGTGTTACTGTCATAAAGAGCTTCACGTACCTGAAGGTGTTGACATTACAGTTCGGATTTGTGCGTTTTATTTTTTGAATGTCCTTTGTCACTTTTTTCAGGAGTTGTTCTGCTCTTCGATCGTGCTTTGACAGTTTCTGGCCATCTTTTTTCACCTACCAATTTGAAAAAAAAAACATTAATCAACTGCACCAGATAGAAGTAACTTAGCATTAAAGTCTAACTCATCCAAACCTTGACAAAAGGCCCAATGGACCTGTATTGCTCACCTGGATCTACAGCAACTTTGAAGTTGATTGAGGTCATTTCTACAGATACTATGCTGATTACCACTTTACTAGAATATCAGAGTAAGCTAGGTTTATTCATGTCAATACATTTTCTAGTCCTCCATTTCAGTATACTACTGGCCTAATATCAGGTCTGGGAGACTCTTGGCTATCATGAAATCATTGATTTAAGCCAATTTGACCAATGTGACCTTGAATGAAAGTCAAGCTCATTCATTTGAACAAACTTGGTAACCATTCACTCCAGCATGCTACAGGCGCAATATCAAGTCCATGGGCCTCTTGGTTATTGAGAAGTTGTTTGAAGATTTTAGCTTATATGACTCCTGTGACCTTGAATGAAGGTCAAGGTCTTTCATTTGAATAATCTAGATATCCCTTCATGCCAGGATGCTATTTACCCAATATCAAGTCTCTAGGCCTCTTGGTTATTAAGAAGTCGAAAATGTAAATTATTTATGAACGGACGAATGACGACGGACAAAATGCGATTAGAATAGGTCACTTGAGACTTCATCTCAGGTGACCTAAAAATCACCCATTTGATCTTGTATACAGTTCAATATAATTTCATTTTCAAACTTGATATAACTCTTTCACTGGAACCTATGAGTCAAATAAAATAATTCTAGGCCTTTTGGTTTCTGAGAAGAAGTTGTTTTTATAAATTTGACCCCTTTCACATGACAAGGACATTTCTTTTTCAAACTTTTTGGGGTTCTAACCTAAGGAACTTACCTATCAAATATCTAGGGCCTTTAGGTTTGTAGTAATTTAAAGGGAAAAATTGATGGAGAACAAACAGTTTGGTGATAGACACCATATAAACTTCAGGTGAGTTAACGATGTACAGGTTCAACAACAATGGTTTATCATTGACACCTTATAAACTGCAGGTGAGTTAACGATGTACAGGTAACCAACAATGGTTTATCATTGACATCTTATAAACACCAGGTGAGTTAACGATGTACAGGTAACCAACAATGGTTTATCATTGACATCTTATAAACACCAGGTGAGTTAACGATGTACAGGTAACCAACGATGGTTTATCATTGACATCTTATAAACACCAGGTGAGTTAACGATGTACAGGTAACCATCAATGGTTTATCATTGACATATTATAAACTCCAGGTGAGTTAACGATGTACAGGTAACCAACAATGGTTTATCATTATATATCAATCACAATGATGTCTGGGGTAAAACTTGGATAAGGACAGGTGCTCAATTTATAGGAATGTGTAGTTATGGTTATTTTATATCATGGTAAATTATAGGAATGTGTAGTTATGGTTATTTTATATCATGGTAAATTATAGGAATGTGTAGTTATGGTTATTTTATATCATGGTAAATTATAGGAATGTGTAGTTAAGGTTATTTTATATCATGGTAAATTATAGGAATGTGTAGTTAAGGTTATTTTATATCATGGTAAATTATAGGAATGTGTAGTTAAGGTTATTTTATATCATGGTAAATTTAGTTCTGATGTAAACAATGGAAAAAGTCATGGAAATGTAGAAAATACCCAGTATGTACCGGGGAATTGGTGAGACCAATCTCTTTCTGCTTCACTGCTTCATAATTATATGTTGGTAAACTTCTCATAACTTCAGAGATTTGCTGAAAAAAAATTCTTTCAAATGACAAGATATGCCATTAAGATGTAGATTATACAGCTATGAATGTTATTATTTAGAGGCAAACCAGGTAAAAATCATTATCAAGCTTGAAATGGCAATCGTAATACCTCCATCCCTCTATCTGTCAATTGTAATAAACATTTTTATGCGACGATGGTGGGGAGATGGGGGGGAGAGTTGTATTCTCAGCAATTAATAGTCAGAACAAACGAGTTTACCTATTAACTAAACTCACATTAAAATGAGGACAAGAGGTCTAGAGGGCCTGCATTACTCACATGAATATTTCAGTTATTATGGCAAAATAATCCCATTAATAAAAGCTATATTACAAACATTTTCTTTCCTTTTTTAGCTGTCTCTCCAGACAACAGTTCATACAAGGGAGTTTACTGAGACCTTTCAACACTTGCACCAAAAACTGAATATTCAGAAACCAATGGCGACGTGACATCATCAGCTTTTTCCCTCTCTTTGAGAGAACTACAGACATAAATAACTTAAGAAAAAGATAGTTTTTCCTTCAATGACATCAATATTCTAATGAAAACAAATTATCAAAAACAATTGATCATTTCATAAACTTGATAGTATACATTTTTTTAAACAACACCATTAAAAGTACAAGTATAATATATTCTTGGGTACATAATTATGCAGGGTACTTTGAGAGCTAAATATATTTCATAAGTGGCTAATATGATGTAAATAACAAAAAGATGAAATAATATAGAACACAGGCATCTATATAAATAATCAACAAGAGGAGGCAAAGGGCAACCTGACGTACCCAAGTGTTTAGGACGACCCGATGTACCCCAGTGTTGTATTGGTGAGGACGACCCGATGTACCCCAGTGTTGTATTGGTGAGGACGACCCGATGTACCCCAGTGTTGTATTGGTGAGGACGACCCGATGTACCCCAGTGTTGTATTGGTGAGGACGACCCGATGTACCCCAGTGTTGTATTGGTGAGGACGACCCGATGTACCCCAGTGTTGTATTGGTGAGGACGACCCGATGTACCCCAGTGTTGTATTGGTGAGGACGACCCGATGTACCCCAGTGTTGTATTGGTGAGGACGACCCGATGTACCCCAGTGTTGTATTGGTGAGGACGACCCGATGTACCCCAGTGTTGTATTGGTGAGGACGACCCGATGTACCCCAGTGTTGTATTGGTGAGGACGACCCGATGTACCCCAGTGTTGTATTGGTGAGGACGACCCGATGTACCCCAGTGTTGTATTGGTGAGGACGACCCGATGTACCCCTGTGTTGTATTGGTGAGGACGACCCGATGTACCCCAGTGTTGTATTGGTGAGGACGACCCGATGTACCCCAGTGTTGTATTGGTGAGGACGACCCGATGTACCCCAGTGTTGTATTGGTGAGGACGACCCGATGTACCCCAGTGTTGTATTGGTGAGGACGACCCGATGTACCCCAGTGTTGTATTGGTGAGGACGACCCGATGTACCCCAGTGTTGTATTGGTGAGGACGACCCGATGTACCCCAGTGTTGTATTGGTGAGGACGACCCGATGTACCCCAGTGTTGTATTGGTGAGGACGACCTGATGTACCCCAGTGTTGTATTGTGAGGACGACCTGATGTACCCCAGTGTTGTATTGGTGAGGACGATCTGATGTACCCCAGTGTTGTATTGGTGAGGACGACCCGATGTACCCCAGTGTTGTATTGGTGAGGACGACCCGATGTACCCCAGTGTTGTATTACCTGATGTACCCCAGCGTTGTATTGGTGAGGATGACCTGATGTACCCCAGCGTTGTATTGGTGAGGACGACCTGATGTACCCCAGCGTTGTATTGGTGAGGACGATCTGATGTACCCCAGCGTTGTATTGGTGAGGACGACCTGATGTACCCCAGTGTTGTATTGGTGGGGACGACCTGATGTACCCCAGTGTTGTATTGGTGAGGACGACCTGATGTACCCCAGCGGTGTATTGGTGAGGACGACCTGATGTACCCCAGTGTTGTATTGGTGAGGACGATCTGATGTACCCCAGTGTTGTATTGGTGAGGACGACCTGATGTACCCCAGTGTTGTATTGGTGAGGACGACCTGATGTACCCCAGTGTTGTTTTGGTGAGGACGACCTGATGTACCCCAGTGTTGTATTGGTGAGGACGATCTGATGTACCCCAGTGTTGTATTGGTGAGGACGACCTGATGTACCCCAGTGTTGTATTGGTGAGGACGACCTGATGTACCCCAGTGTTGTATTGGTGAGGACGACCTGATGTACCCCAGTGTTGTATTGGTGATAGTTAAGTACTAGGACGACCTGATGTACCCCAGTGTTGTATTGGTGAGGACGACCTGATGTACCCCAGTGTTGTATTGGTGAGGACGACCTGATGTACCCCAGTGTTGTATTGGTGAGGACGACCCGATGTACCCCAGTGTTGTATTGGTGAGGACGACCCGATGTACCCCAGTGTTGTATTGGTGAGGACGACCCGATGTACCCCAGTGTTGTATTGGTGAGGACGACCCGATGTACCCCAGTGTTGTATTGGTGAGGACGACCCGATGTACCCCAGTGTTGTATTGGTGAGGACGACCTGATGTACCCCAGTGTTGTATTGGTGAGGACGACCCGATGTACCCCAGTGTTGTATTGGTGAGGACGACCCGATGTACCCCAGTGTTGTATTGGTGAGGACGACCCGATGTACCCCAGTGTTGTATTGGTGAGGACGACCCGATGTACCCCAGCGTTGTATTGGTGAGGACGACCCGATGTACCCCAGTGTTGTATTGGTGAGGACGACCTGATGTACCCCAGCGTTGTATTGGTGAGGACGACCTGATGTACCCCAGTGTTGTATTGGTGAGGACGACCTGATGTACCCCAGTGTTGTATTGGTGAGGACGACCTGATGTACCCCAGTGTTGTATTGTGAGGACGACCTGATGTACCCCAGTGTTGTTTTGGTGAGGACGATCTGATGTACCCCAGTGTTGTATTGGTGAGGACGACCCGATGTACCCCAGTGTTGTATTGGTGAGGACGACCCGATGTACCCCAGTGTTGTATTGGTGAGGACGACCTGATGTACCCCAGTGTTGTATTGGTGAGGACGACCTGATGTACCCCAGCGTTGTATTGGTGAGGACGACCTGATGTACACCAGCGTTGTATTGGTGAGGACGATCTGATGTACCCCAGCGTTGTATTGGTGAGGACGACCTGATGTACCCCAGTGTTGTATTGGTGAGGACGACCTGATGTACCCCAGTGTTGTTTTGGTGAGGACGACCTGATGTACCCCAGTGTTGTATTGGTGAGGACGATCTGATGTATCCCAGTGTTGTATTGGTGAGGACGACCTGATGTACCCCAGTGTTGTATTGGTGAGGACGACCTGATGTACCCCAGTGTTGTATTGGTGAGGACGACCTGATGTACCCCAGTGTTGTATTGGTGATAGTTAAGTACTAGGACGACCTGATGTACCCCAGTGTTGTATTGGTGAGGACGATCTGATGTACCCCAGTGTTGTATTGGTGAGGACGACCTGATGTACCCCAGTGTTGTATTGGTGAGGACGACCTGATGTACCCCGATGTTGAGTTTGTGACAGTTAAATATTTTCCAGGCATTGTAATAGTAATAATTACCGTCATCATACATAGCATTCCAACTCATGGAGACAGATAACAAAGTCATGCTACTAAATAATAATAACTTAAATCAAAAAGTTCTGTGTGCCTCATGCCATACCTGGTAGTCACTATTTTGGCAATTATCCTTGGTAAATCAAATGAAATCGAAAGTTTCAAAGTTCGATCCTGTGAGTTCGTATATAAGTGATTTCTTTATAGGGTATTAACTAGCTTGATATCACCATTCTAAGCCGTTTGGTTATTGAGATGTAATTTTAATGACTGTATCATTAACCAGCTTGATATCATCATTCTAAGCTGTTTCGTTATTGAGATGTAATTTTAATGACTCCGTATTTCCTGTTATTTTAATGACTGTATTTCCCATCTAGTGGTTTACACCAATACATTGCTGATTCTTGGTGTTTCATTGGATGAAAATGTTTTTTAAAGTGTTTTAACAATGTTAGCTCCTATAACCTCGAGTATGTATACAAGAAACATTTTAATGGTTTAATAAATTAATGACATGATGGATACCACACCATCTTTAATGCAGTAGTTACTTTAGCATGTTAAATATTGTAATAATTAATATGTATCATTTATCACGACATTTAGTTAATTTTATATAATTGTAAATATTGTAGTAATTATTATGTGTCATTTATGATGACATTAGTTAATTTTCATATTCATTACTTTCACTGTTTAACTCGGGAAAATTGAAACCTAAATGAACTTCCTAGACCAACGGCTGGAACCGACAGCTGGAACCGACGGCTGGGACCGACAGCTGGGACCGACAGCTGGAACCGACGGCTGGGACCGACAGCTGGGAGCGACGGCTGGGACCGACGGCTGGGAGGAACGGCTAGGTCTCCAGATTGTGTACACGTCCCTCTCCACAGGTAACACAGACACAAAACATGCTGACAGTCGTATAACTCTATAAACTGTTCTTAGTATAATGTTTAACATATAATTTAATGTTGGTGAATACTTCCATCATACATACATACCAACCTCTGACAGATCCCACTTATCATCAATATGCTACTTTAGAATATTTTGACTATGAGAGCCAGAATAGTATAACAAGAGGCCAAAAAGGCCTGTATCACACACCTGGATATTTCAGTAATCATGGCAAAATACTCCCATTTAGGTAATAGAAATCTAATAATTAATTATCATTTTTCTTATTTTTGAGCTGCCTCTCATAGTAATGGTTCAAACTGCATGCAGAACAAATCCTGTCATGATGAAGAAGAATTTCAAAGAATTTGCAATTGGGCCCGCTCCTCCATCCCAGGACGGCCACATTACTCATCCATACAAACACTGGATATGTTGGGGATCCCTGTCCAATAGTGTTCCCGACCAAATTAGATTAAGTCCTTTCCTAATTGGCCCTGTCCCTCTGCCCTCTATTTTCCCATTGGATTCTGGCCTATTTTCCCATTGGGCCCCGGCCTATTTTCCCATTGCGCTCTAGCCTATTTCCCCATTGGACCCTGGCCTATTTTCTCATTGGACCCTGGCCTATTTCCCCATTGGACCCAGGCCTATTTCCCCATTGGACCCTGGCCTATTTCCCCAATGGACACTGGCGTATTTCCCCATAGGACCCAGACCTATTGTTCAATTGGACCCAGACATATTTCCCCATTGGACCCAGGCCTATTTCCCCATTGGACCCTGGCCTATTTTCCCATTGGACCCTGGCCTATTTCCCCATTGGACCCTGGCCTATTTCCCCATAGGACCCAGACCTGTTTTCCAATTGGACCTAGACCTATTTCCCCATTGGACCCTGGCCTATTTCCCCATTGGACCCTGGCCTATTTCCCCAATGGACCCTGGCATATTTCCCCATTGGACCCTGGCCTATTTCCCACTGGACCCTGGCCTATTTCCCCATTGGACCCTGGCCTATTTCCCCATTGGACCCTGGCCTATTTCCCCAATGGACCCTGGCATATTTCCCCATTGGACCCTGGCCTATTTCCCATTGGACCCTGGCCTATTTCCCCATTGGACCCTGGCCTATTTCCCCATTGGACCCTGGCCTATTTCCCCATTGGACCCTGGCCTTTTTCCCCAATGGACCCTGGCCTATTTCCCATTGGACCCTGGCCTATTTCCCATTGGACCCTGGCCTATTTCCCCATTGGACCCTGGCCTATTTCCCCAATGGACCCTGGCCTCTGGCGATAATTAGGACAGAATAAAATCAGAATTACTGGGATTCCAGTTGGACCATGCTTAAATAAACAAGATGTTTTCACTTCATTTATAAAGAAAAATATTTGATACATGGAAAAAAAAGTTCTATTAATTGGGATATCACTTAATATTTCAATAATCATGATATTATCCAATATTATAATAAGTGGAATCCACTGTATCAAATCATGCTATTTGCCTGTACATCTCAATGCCATCATCTTATCTTGCATGCAGTCAAGTCATACTTAGGGACAATAGTATCATGCACTCATCAGGCAAACCAGATGGAGAGAAACTGAGAGGAGAAATAATGTGGGAAATGTAACACTTACTTAATTCACCTAGCCACGCCTCTCATTGCAATCAAAAAAGGGTGATTTATACTGAAAACCTTGTCTGGTGAACACAATAACCAATAAACAGAATATCAATCTGCTCAAACATAGCTGTTGTTATTTCATCATTTATGTAAACTTATATCTATTTTACAACAACTGCTTAACAAGTTATACCAAGTCAGTCTTGTGGATACATGTTGACAATGTTATATTAAACCCTGGTCGACAGAGAGGATCAGCATAATGAGTTGTATGATCAATGATTGTTAAAATCCTAACCAATTAAGAATGAAAGATTCTAACACAAGTCAACAGACATATAGGGCACCTAATCTGCTGAGGCCGAACATCATTGTATATACCTAGTAAAGAACTCTGCCAACATGTGTAGTATATAGACCCAACATGTGTTGCATATAGACCCTACATGTGTAGTATATAGACCCAACATGTGTAGTATATAGACCCAAGATGTGTAGTATATAGACCCAACATGTGTAGTATATAGACCCAAGATGTGTAGTATATAGACCCAACATGTGTAGTATATAGACCCTACATGTGTAGTATATAGACCCAACATGTGTAGTATATAGACCCAACATGTGTAGTATATAGACCCAACATGTGTAGTATATAGACCCTACATGTGTAGTATATAGACCCAAGATGTGTAGTATATAGACCCTACATGTGTAGTATATAGACCCTACATGTGTAGTATATAGACCCAACATGTGTAGTATATAGACCCAACATGTGTAGTATATAGACCCTACATGTGTAGTATATAGACCCAAGATGTGTAGTATATAGACCCTACATGTGTAGTATATAGACCCTACATGTGTAGTATATAGACCCAACATGTGTAGTATATAGACCTAACATGTGTAGTATATAGACCCAACATGTGTAGTATATAGACCCAACATGTGTAGTATATAGACCCAACATGTGTAGTATATAGACCCTACATGTGTAGTATATAGACCCTACATGTGTAGTATATAGACCCTACATGTGTAGTATATAGACCCTACATGTGTAGTATATAGACCCAACATGTGTAGTATATAGACCCTACATGTGTAGTATATAGACCCTACATGTGTAGTATATAGACCCTACATGTGTAGTATATAGACCCTACATGTGTAGTATATAGACCCTACATGTGTAGTATATAGACCCAACATGTGTTATGAGAATTCAGTGAAAACTCTCAAATTGATGTTTGTATTATTGTGAAAATGTTATTGTTATATAACTATTGTCCAGTGATAGTTATAATAATACAGATATGTCATCAACAGATTTCCTGATAACCTGGCAATTAACAAGAGACCTCTGCAGATATACTGGTAGTTGATGATTTGTTTTCAAAATGAATTAAAAGTATTAAATATCTAGCTTACAGACTGAAGAGAATTTGATTTTAACATTCAATCAATGTCTGGGACTAAACTGGCAAATTGTAGAAATGTTTGCAAATCTGACAACTTTGTGCCCTGCCCTTCAGCCCCTAGGGGGTGACAACTTTGTGCCCTGCCCTTGGGGGCGGAATGTTACAGTTAAATATTCATAGCAGTAACCACAAATTTTGCAATCGAGTTTGGAACAAACATCAGTTATCTGTTTAAAGTGAACTGAACTCCTCCACACAGGTAAATATGAAGGCTAAGGTGACGGAATTCACAATTTAAATTATCTCTACCCTTTCTACAATAAAGATTACCAGGTTTTTCCTTCCACTATTATCTGGGGCTGGAGATTGTTGTAATAAAATCAAATTGGAATCCTTTGGGCCCCTTCAGCTCCTGTAGATAGGGTGACATGACCCGAATTTTTAAAAATATTTGTCAAGTCAAGCGTATATTTCCAAAAAAAAGATTTTTTTTGCCCAATAAAAATTGAACGAAAGAGGAAAAAAAATTGCCAAATGTATCATTTTTCAATACAAACTATTACTATAATAGAAAATGTCACCACTGCCCCTGTAAGGATTGTTTGATGGGAAAGCAAGGGATAATAATGAAATTCACAATTTTTAAATACATCTGAAGAAACTTCCATTTATGAGGAATATTTGATGCTATATTATATCTGGATAAAAGAGAAGAAAATCTAAAATTTCTGTCAATTTAACCCTCTTTAGCCCCACCAATTAGGCCCTGGGGTCAGTCAGGGTGAAGACATGTATGGGCATACCATCAAACTCCCATCCCATACTGATGAAAAATTGTGATTCTACCAAGTTTGAATTACTACCAATGAAATTTAAACAAACAGGAGGTCCAATTGGCCTGTATCACTCATCTGGTATGCACTTACTTGATGATACTATACCTTTAATTTGATTAGAAGAACTTGATTCTAGGCTTCTCAGTTTAATCAGAAGAAGTCCTTGGTATGTTTGAACAAATTTGACCTCTGTGACCTTGAATACAATTCATTTGAACAAACTTGGTGGCCATTCACCCCAGCTCAATACCAGTAGTCTGGGTCTCTTGGTTATTGAAACATTCACAAGTTATTTAAATGGAAAACTTGACCCAGCGACTGGATGTCTAGGCAGACGACAGATACAGCACCATGGTCTCACTTGTCCTTGTGGAATATATTCTGGTTACATGTAAAATTAGCGACAACAAGGCTTTTAGTGATATTTCGGTTATAAACTGACATTAATAAAGCAATATAAAGGTACATGATCCCTGGTAATTAGAGGTTGGAGTACTGACAGGGGTTAGCATTCACAGATAACAGGACATGCTATATTATCGAGGTCCATATCTTACTTCTGGTGACGACTGAGGCCTTAACAATATCTGTAACAAAATTTGTAACTTTACTCAGCAACAATCATCCTTCATCGCAGGTAATTATAGAGAGTCCTCTCTATTCTCAATAGAAATGTTATTACTACCTTTATACATATGTATAAGTTTATATCGTACATTTAATTCTTTGTACAGAGCCGTAGAAATGTAGGTCACACAGGCTCCTCGTTCTTTGTTTTAATTACTGAACTTGACTGGCAATAAGCCCCCTCCTCTTTCTATGAAATCTTTTGAAACCAGGCCTACATTCGGCAATAAGCACCTTCCCATTTCTATCAAGTTTTTGAAACCAGAAAAATACTTTATTTCAACTAGAGTTACTTCCCTTCCATTGTGGGATATAATTAATAAGTTCTGTGATGTGTATATTACTGCCTCTCCTTTTTTTCCAATTTGCTGTTGGTATGAAACTTGTTTTTTATCAAGTGGGCCACTCAGTAACTAAGTCACTCTATAAATCATTGTATTTTCTCCTAGGAGCGAGGGGTTTATTGCCAGTCAAGTACTATAAACTGCTAACTAGTTTATTCAGTTGGAAAAACAATGACAGTTTTTGACGTTGCTGCTACCAAGTCAAAAAAATTGTCACATGGAAAAGAGGCAGCATCACCTATAAACTACCCCTGGATAAACCGATCTAAGTTTCTTGGTTAATGACTTTTAATTCTTGTCATGGAGATATGTTGTTAAATGTTCAGTAACTTTCACTTTAACTTATTTATAAAAATCAAATCTTGAACTTGTGTCTAGGACCATTTATAGCCCCAATACTATATATATCACCCACTACCTACTGACCTAGTCCTACAATACCTACAGATACTCACCATTCTATCAGCATCCGTTAAAAGTTTCTGAAAGTGTTCATCGTCTGTAAGCCACGAAGGAAGTTCTGTCTCGCCTACAAAATACAAAAAATACAAGTCATATACGATAATTATCTAGAAAAAGATGAATGTTCTACATTCAAAAACCAAAAAAAAATGCATATTCAAACCTTTGAATTTCCAAATATTTGTTAAAAAAAAAGACGACTTCCCAACAAATGTACCAAATTTCATTTTATAAACAAGAGGCCCAAAGGGCCTGCATGGCTAACCTGAATATTTCAGTAATCATATCAAAACTATTTTAAGTTACAGTATAATTATTTTTCTACCTTTTTTTTGCTGCATCTTCTAAAGTCGTTCTTTTTTCTGCTTTGCAACATTTCTCTATTAAGGCCCTTCTCTCCAGTCCCAAGGAACACATACCCTCCATTACAATATTACCCCTATTAGGCCCCCTCTCTCCAGCCCCAAGGGACTCACACCCTCAATTTATACATTACAGATCTCCTTTGCCCAATAATGCTTCAAACTAAATTTCATTAAAATCTATTTAGTTTCTTAGGACTACATATATATGTAGCAGGGATTTAAAGAATTTACCTATTAAATTTCCCCTTTTGGGCTCTGCCCCCTCTGGCCCCATGGGGGTCAGTGTTCCCATATATGCAAAATCTGTTCCTCTTTACCTAAGGTTGTTTCAAATCTGGGAATTGGGTCCAAATCCATTGATAACTTTATGACTAGTAGCGATTCATAGGAATAACCTGTATTTCTCCTGTTTGGTCCCACCACTCTGACCCCTTGGAGGTAAGAGTCACTGTTTATGTAAAATCTCTTCCCTTTACCCCAAGGATGTTTCAGATCATATTGGGTTCCAATCCATTCATAACTCTATACTTTGGTTTGGTTTATTTTGTTTAACATCCTATTAACAGCCAGGGTTATTTAAGGACGGGCCTATTTTTGGAAGTGGAGGAATGTCGGAGTACCAGAGGAAAACCACCGGCCTACGTCACTACACAGAGAAAAACCACCAGCCTTTTAAAGTTAGGGGCTTAATATATTACAACAGATTTGTCACAAAAATAATAAGAAATCTTGTACAATATTGGTTGGAAAAAAAAATGTCAGCAGTTATTTCCTGCATCCATTTTGAGTTTGCTAATATAATCTACTAATAATGTTGGAACTAGTGTCAACCTTTTGCCTTGGCTTGTTCCAGGGTGACTGTGAGTTCTCGCAGGCGATTAATGTCATCGTCCAGGTGGCTCAACTTCATCTGTGAAGCCTGAAGGTCAAGCTCAAGGTCGATGGACGTCCGCAGCGGAATCTTCTCTCCCTTTGTACCACAGATAGTCGCCTATAGCATGTGAAAAAAAGTCAGTTCTATGTTACAATGAGCGTTACCGTTATATGTTCATTGACTTTACTGGTCACCTGATATCTCATACGATAAATCCCATCAATTTGTGTGTATAATGCAGACACGTGTATAGTATACAGGTTTGTTTTTGAAGTTTATTTTCAGACAAAAAAAAAATATATCTGCACTGTAGCTGAATACCCAATCATAAGAGGATAAAGATCTGTAACTTATCAAAGCTACATTACAATTTTTTAATTGGAATCACCGGTCATATTTGACAAAGTGGATCGACAGGTTGTTTACATTACACTGTGATAAGCCTAGTCAGCTTGTGAATTTGAGCGGTCCTATCAACGAAGTTTGTACAAAGTTATGAATTTGAGCGGTCCTATCAACGAAGTTTGTACAAAGTTATGAATTTGAGCGGTCCTATCAACGAAGTTTGTACAAAGTTATGAATTTGAGCGGTCCTATCAACGAAGTTTGTACAAAGTTATGAATTTGAGCGGTCCTATCAACGAAGTTTGTACAAAGTTATGAATTTGAGCGGTCCTATCAACGAAGTTTGTACAAAGTTATGAATTTGAGCGGTCCTATCAACGAAGTTTGTACAAAGTTATGAATCCTACCCTTATTAGCTTGTGATTGTCAGGCTAGTATGATCATTTGTGATTGTCACACTAGTATGATCATTTGTGGTTGTCACGCTAGTATGATCATTTGTGAGTGTCACGCTAGTATGATCATTTGTGGTTGTCACACTAGTATGATCATTTGTGATTGTCAGGCTAGTATGATCATTTGTGATTGTCAGGCTAGTATGATCATTTGTGATTGTCAGGCTAGTATGATCATTTGTGATTGTCACACTAGTATGATCATTTGTGGTTGTCACACTAGTATGATCATTTGTGATTGTCACACTAGTATGATCATTTGTGATTGTCACGCTAGTATGAACATTTGTGGTATCTGTACACGATACAAAGCTAATTAGGCCCAGTTGTAACAAGACTGACTTGTAAGCTGAGTACAGTACTGGGCTACGTCATGTAACACTGGCCGCCATTTTGTATGTACGGAAACTATTCTGTGTGCTGGTCATTTCTTTTATATCAATGTTGATAGGATAAATTTTATAATACATTTTCTGCAGTAATACATACCCTTTTCCACCTCAAGCTCCGGCGCTCCGCAGAATGTCTCTGGAAAGGGCCCTTCTTAAAGTGTGGCATAGAACTATCACTGTCACTGCGGTTAAGCTAAAAACAATACATAACCATTTAAAGATTCTGACTTTGCCCTTCACTGGCTACTGATCAATCTATAGATAAAGCATTCTAACATGGAAGGCACAATTCTGAAAATATTCTTATAGGTTTACTTCCTGGCTTTAACTAGAACTGTCACCAGGACGGTTGACTAATTCCCGAACCTTGGATATGTGTCAAGGTCATTTAGTTTTGCAAACTTTGTTGGGCTCCATCTCAGGAACCAACCATCCTACTATCATGATTGTAGGCTTTTTGGGTTTTAAGAAGAAGTCTTCTTAAAAATTAACAAAATTCTGTCTAAGGACACAGGAAAGAGTCCCAATGGACCTGTATCTCTCACCTGGCATTAATCTGAAAAGTTGGTTTAAGGTGAAACATTTGTGTATTATGAGGTTGTTTTGTAAAGAAGAAGTCATTGGTGGATGATAGAGAAGTTTAAACATCTGTCCCTTTTCAAGTTTTAAATCTTACTACACTACCGAGCCACAGAGGACAAATGTCTACCTACCTTACAGACGTAGTTGTTACCAGGCCTACAGGCAGGAGAGAATGTTTGAGAGCGGCGTATCGTACTACCACGGGAACTGGCCACACTGGGCTGTGGAGGACGGCGTTTGATGGTCGGCTGGGTTGTGGCATATATACCATCAGTATTGGTCTCTTTGTCACAAGTCACCACCAAATCTTCCTGGTCCGAGTTCTCACTGTCCACCGCTTGGTCAAACTGGTTCAGAATTTGTTGAATATGCAGATGATCATTTATTTCCTGGAAAAGAAATTCAATAATTATCATAGTTTGAAATTTACACAGCACTAATTGCCAAAATGACAGGAGGCCTGTATCACCCACCTGGCTTAACAGAACTTTGAAGTTGATTGAGGTCATTTCTGCAGATACTATGCTGATAACCAATTTATTCAAATATCAGAGTAGGCTAAGTTTATTCATGTCAATAGATTTAGTATCCCTTCAACCCATCATACTACAGGCCTAATATCAAGTCCCGGGCCTCTTGGTTATTAAGAAGAAATTGTTTAGTAAGGATTTTTGCATATTTGATCTCTGTAGATCAAGGTCATTCATTTGAACAAACTTGGTATCCCTTTAATCAAGCTTGCTTCAAGCTCAATATTAGCCTTGGGCCTCTCAGGTTATTAAGAAGCTGTTTAAAGATCTTGGCCTACTGGACTAATCTAGCAGGTGACTGATATCTCTAGCAGGTGACCGATATATCTATTAGGTGACCGATATCTCTATTAGGTGACCGATATCTCTATTAGGTGACCGATATCTCTAACAATCAAGTAAAGATGCTTTTTTATCCCCTACAATGTTTTTCCTGACTCAAATTTTGATGTATAATGATTTCTTTGCTGTACTAATGTAACCCTGGTAAATACTAGCTGCAATCTACCGCTCGGCTAGAGAGATCTTCTCTTTAGCTCGATTGGTTGAGCGTAAGACTAGTAAGCCAGAGGTCCCGGGTTCGATCCCTAGCGGAGGCAGTGATTTAAATTTAATTAATCCTGCGCTCTGTTACATTGGCGCCTATGTAGGGACTCGGGAATGATACTCATCGCTGCTTGCGAAAGCATCGCTGTTACCCCTGGAAACTCGAGGACAAGTAATTTCCTGGAGGGGGGAGTATGTAACCCTGGTAAATACTAGCCGCAATATACCGCTCGGCTAGAGAGATCTTCTCTTTAGCTCGATTGGTTGAGCGTAAGACTAGTAAGCCAGAGGTCCCGGGTTCGATCCCTAGCGGAGGCAGTGATTTGAATTAAATTTATCCTGCGCTCTGTTACACTAACTTACCCCTTCATCTTCCTCGTCTTCCTCGTCTTCGTCAGGTCCCATGGTGAAGCCCATGTCTCTGTGATGCTCCATATCCTCTGGACCTACAAATAGGAGGTAACTCAATGTGTCAACCACCAACATACAGTCAGGGGGACCAACAACAGGAGGTAACTCAATGTGTCAACCACCAACATACAGTCAGGGGGACCAACAACAGGAAGTAACTCAATGTGTCAACCACCAACATAGTGTCAGGGGGACCAACAACAGGAGGTAACTCAATGTGTCAACCACCAACATACAGTCAGGGGGACCAACAACAGGAGGTAACTCAATGTGTCAACCACCAACATACAGTCAGGGGGACCAACAACAGGAGGTAACTCAATGTGTCAACCACCAACATACAGTCAGGGGGACCAACAACAGGAGGTAACTCAATGTGTCAACCACCAACATACAGTCAGGGGGACCAACAATAGGAGGTAACTCAATGTGACTAACACCAACATACAGTCAGGGGGACCAACAACAGGACGTAACTCAATGTGTCAAACACCAACATACAGTCAGGGGGACCAACAACAGGACGTAACTCAATGTGTCAAACACCAACATACAGTCAGGGGGACCAACAACAGGACGTAACTCAATGTGTCAAACACCAACATACAGTCAGGGGGACCAACAACAGGAAGTAACTCAATGTGTCAACCACCAACATACAGTCAGGGGGACCAACAACAGGAGGTAACTCAATGTGTCAACCACCAACATACAGTCAGGGGGACCAACAACAGGAGGTAACTCAATGTGACTAACACCAACATACAGTCAGGGGGACCAACAACAGGAGGTAACTCAATGTGTCAACCACCAACATACAGTCAGGGGGACCAACAACAGGAAGTTACTCAATGTGTCAACCACCAACATACAGTCAGGGGGACCAACAACAGGTGGTAACTCAATGTGTCAACCACCAACATACAGTCAGGGGGACCAACAACAGGAGGTAACTCAATGTGTCAACCACCAACATACAGTCAGGGGGACCAACAACAGGAGGTAACTCAATGTGTCAACCACCAACATACAGTCAGGGGGACCAACAACAGGAGGTAACTCAATGTGTCAACCACCAACATACAGTCAGGGGGACCAACAACAGGAGGTAACTCAATGTGACTAACACCAACATACAGTCAGGGGGACCAACAACAGGACGTAACTCAATGTGTCAAACACCAACATACAGTCAGGGGGACCAACAACAGGAAGTAACTCAATGTGTCAACCACCAACATACAGTCAGGGGGACCAACAACAGGAAGTAACTCAATGTGTCAACCACCAACATACAGTCAGGGGACCAACAACAGGAAGTAACTCAATGTGTCAACCACCAACATACAGTCCGGGGGACCAACAACAGGAGGTAACTCAATGTGTCAACCACCAACATACAGTCAGGGGGACCAACAACAGGAGGTAACTCAATGTGACTAACACCAACATACAGTCAGGGGGACCAACAACAGGAGGTAACTCAATGTGTCAAACACCAACATACAGTCAGGGGGACCAACAACAGGAGGTAACTCAATGTGTCAAACACCACCATACAGTCAGGGGGACCAACAATAGGAGGTAACTCAATGTGTCAACCACCAACATACAGTCAGGGGGACCAACAACAGGAGGTAACTCAATGTGTCAACCACCAACATACAGTCAGGGGGACCAACAACAGGAAGTAACTCAATGTGTCAACCACCAACATACAGTCAGGGGGACCAACAACAGGAGGTAACTCAATGTGTCAACCACCAACATACAGTCAGGGGGACCAACAACAGGAGGTAACTCAATGTGACTAACACCAACATACAGTCAGGGGGACCAACAACAGGAAGTAACTCAATGTGTCAACCATCAACATACAGTCAGGTGACCAACAACAGGAGGTAACTCAATGTGTCAACCACCAACATACAGTCAGGGGGACCAACAACAGGAGGTAACTCAATGTGTCAAACACCAACATACAGTCAGGGGGACCAACAACAGGAAGTAACTCAATGTGACTAACACCAACATACAGTCAGGGGGACCAACAACAGGAGGTAACTCAATGTGTCAACCACCAACATACAGTCAGGGGGACCAACAACAGGAGGTAACTCAATGTGTCAACCACCAACATACAGTCAGGGGACCAACAACAGGAAGTAACTCAATGTGTCAACCACCAACATACAGTCAGGGGGACCAACAACAGGAGGTAACTCAATGTGTCAACCACCAACATACAGTCAGGGGGACCAACAACAGGAGGTAACTCAATGTGACTAACACCAACATACAGTCAGGGGGACCAACAACAGGAGGTAACTCAATGTGTCAACCACCAACATACAGTCAGGGGGACCAACAACAGGAGGTAACTCAATGTGTCAACCACCAACATACAGTCAGGGGGACCAACAACAGGAAGTAACTCAATGTGACTAACACCAACATACAGTCAGGGGGACCAACAACAGGAGGTAACTCAATGTGTCAACCACCAACATACAGTCAGGGGGACCAACAACAGGAGGTAACTCAATGTGACTAACACCAACATACAGTCAGGGGGACCAACAACAGGAGGTAACTCAATGTGTCAACCATCAACATACAGTCAGGGGACCAACAACAGGAGGTAACTCAATGTGTCAACCACCAACATACAGTCAGGTGACCAACAACAGGAGGTAACTCAATTTGTCAACCACCAACATACAGTCAGGGGACCAACAACAGGAGGTAACTCAATGTGACTAACACCAACATACAGTCAGGGGGACCAACAACAGGACGTAACTCAATGTGTCAACCATCAACATACAGTCAGGGGGACCAACAACAGGAGGTAACTCAATGTGACTAACACCAACATACAGTCAGGGGGACCAACAACAGGAGGTAACTCAATGTGTCAACCACCAACATACAGTCAGGGGGACCAACAACAGGAAGTAACTCAATGTGTCAACCACCAACATACAGTCAGGGGACCAACAACAGGAGGTAACTCAATGTGTCAACCACCAACATACAGTCAGGGGGACCAACAACAGGAGGTAACTCAATGTGTCAACCACCAACATACAGTCAGGGGGACCAACAATAGGAGGTAACTCAATGTGACTAACACCAACATACAGTCAGGGGGACCAACAACAGGACGTAACTCAATGTGTCAAATACCAACATACAGTCAGGGGGACCAACAACAGGACGTAACTCAATGTGTCAAACACCAACATACAGTCAGGGGGACCAACAACTGGAAGTAACTCAATGTGTCAACCACCAACATACAGTCAGGGGGACCAACAACAGGAAGTAACTCAATGTGTCAACCACCAACATACAGTCAGGGGGACCAACAACAGGAGGTAACTCAATGTGTCAACCACCAACATACAGTCAGGGGGACCAACAACAGGAGGTAACTCAATGTGACTAACACCAACATACAGTCAGGGGGACCAACAACAGGAGGTAACTCAATGTGTCAACCACCAACATACAGTCAGGGGGACCAACAACAGGAAGTAACTCAATGTGTCAACCACCAACATACAGTCAGGGGGACCAACAACAGGTGGTAACTCAATGTGTCAACCACCAACATACAGTCAGGGGGACCAACAACAGGAGGTAACTCAATGTGTCAACCACCAACATACAGTCAGGGGGACCAACAACAGGAGGTAACTCAATGTGTCAACCACCAACATACAGTCAGGGGGACCAACAACAGGAGGTAACTCAATGTGTCAACCACCAACATACAGTCAGGGGGGCCAACAACAGGAGGTAACTCAATGTGACTAACACCAACATACAGTCAGGGGGACCAACAATAGGAAGTAACTCAATGTGTCAACCACCAACATACAGTCAGGGGGACCAACAACAGGAGGTAACTCAATGTGTCAACCACCAACATACAGTCAGGGGGACCAACAACAGGAAGTAACTCAATGTGTCAACCACCAACATACAGTCAGGGGACCAACAACAGGAAGTAACTCAATGTGTCAACCACCAACATACAGTCAGGGGGACCAACAACAGGAGGTAACTCATTGTGTCAACCACCAACATACAGTCAGGGGGACCAACAACAGGAGGTAACTCAATGTGACTAACACCAACATACAGTCAGGGGGACCAACAACAGGAGGTAACTCAATGTGTCAAACACCAACATACAGTCAGGGGACCAACAACAGGAAGTAACTCAATGTGTCAACCACCAACATACAGTCAGGGGGACCAACAACAGGAGGTAACTCAATGTGTCAACCACCAACATACAGTCAGGGGGACCAACAACAGGAGGTAACTCAATGTGACTAACACCAACATACAGTCAGGGGGACCAACAACAGGAGGTAACTCAATGTGTCAAACACCAACATACAGTCAGGGGGACCAACAATAGGAGGTAACTCAATGTGTCAACCACCAACATACAGTCAGGGGGACCAACAACAGGAGGTAACTCAATGTGTCAACCACCAACATACAGTCAGGGGGACCAACAACAGGAAGTAACTCAATGTGACTAACACCAACATACAGTCAGGGGGACCAACAACAGGAGGTAACTCAATGTGACTAACACCAACATACAGTCAGGGGGACCAGGAGGTAACTCAAAGTGACAAACACCAACATACAGTCAAGTGTAATCAATGATTTTATTATTGTGAAGATCATCCGTGGCAGTCATCACAAAATGCTTTCCTAAAATTTCGGAACTTCTCAGGATATGAATTCTCAATGCCAAATTAATGCATCTGATATACAAATATAAAATGTATTTGTGAACTTGAATAAAAGTGGTGAAAGTCTAACCCTTAGTCATTTTGACCTCACCTAGTCCTACCTTGGCCCCTGGTTAGTGTAGAGGTCTGTGAGGAGATGACGTTGGACCTACCTTGGCCCCTGGTTAGTGTAGAGGTCTGTGAGGAGATGCCGTTGGACCTACCTTGGCCTCTGGTTAGTGTAGAGGTCTGTGAGGAGATGCTGTTTGACCTACCTAGACTAGGGTTAGTGTAGAGGTCTGTGAGGAGATGCCGTTGGACCTACCTTGGCCCCTGGTTAGTGTAGAGGTCTGTGAGGAGATGCTGTTTGACCTACCTAGACTAGGGTTAGTGTAGAGGTCTGTGAGGAGATGCCGTTGGACCTACCTAGACTAGGGTTAGTGTAGAGGTCTGTGAGGAGATGCCGTTGGACCTACCTTGGCCCCTGGTTAGTGTAGAGGTCTGTGAGGAGATGCCGTGTGACCTACCTTGGCCCCTGGTTAGTGTAGAGGTCTGTGAGGAGATGCCGTTGGACCTACCTTGGCCTCTGGTTAGTGTAGAGGTCTGTGAGGAGATGCCGTGTGACCTACCTTGGCCCCTGGTTAGTGTAGAGGTCTGTGAGGAGATGCCGTTGGACCTACCTTGGCCCCTGGTTAGTGTAGAGGTCTGTGAGGAGATGACGTGTGACCTACCTTGGCCCCTGGTTAGTGTAGAGGTCTGTGAGGAGATGCCGTTGGACCTACCTTGGCCCCTGGTTAGTGTAGAGGTCTGTGAGGAGATGACATTGGACCTACCTTGGCCCCTGGTTAGTGTAGAGGTCTGTGAGGAGATGCCGTTTGACCTACCTTGGCCCCTGGTTAGTGTAGAGGTCTGTGAGGAGATGCCGTTGGACCTACCTTGGCCCCTGGTTAGTGTAGAGGTCTGTGAGGAGATGCTGTTTGACCTACCTAGACTAGGGTTAGTGTAGAGGTCTGTGAGGAGATGCTGTTTGACCTACCTTGGCCCCTGGTTAGTGTAGAGGTCTGTGAGGAGATGCCGTGTGACCTACCTTGGCCCCTGGTTAGTGTAGAGGTCTGTGAGCAGATACTGTTTGACCTACCTTGGCCCCTGGTTAGTGTAGAGGTCTGTGAGGAGATGCCGTTTGACCTACCTTGGCCCCTGGTTAGTGTAGAGGTCTGTGAGGAGATGCCGTTTGACCTACCTTGGCCCCTGGTTAGTGTAGAGGTCTGTGAGGAGATGACGTTGGACCTACCTTGGCCCCTGGTTAGTGTAGAGGTCTGTGAGGAGATGACATTGGACCTACCTTGGCCCCTGGTTAGTGTAGAGGTCTGTGAGGAGATGCCGTTTGACCTACCTTGGCCCCTGGTTAGTGTAGAGGTCTGTGAGGAGATGCCGTTGGACCTACCTTGGCCCCTGGTTAGTGTAGAGGTCTGTGAGGAGATGCTGTTTGACCTACCTAGACTAGGGTTAGTGTAGAGGTCTGTGAGGAGATGCTGTTTGACCTACTTAGACTAGGGTTAGTGTAGAGGTCTGTGAGGAGATGCCGTTTGACCTACCTTGGCCCCTGGTTAGTGTAGAGGTCTGTGAGGAGATGCCGTTGGACCTACCTTGGCCCCTGGTTAGTGTAGAGGTCTGTGAGGAGATGCCGTTTGACCTACCTTGGCCCCTGGTTAGTGTAGAGGTCTGTGAGGAGATGCCGTGTGACCTACCTTGGCCCCTGGTTAGTGTAGAGGTCTGTGAGGAGATGCCGTTTGACCTACCTTGGCCCCTGGTTAGTGTAGAGGTCTGTGAGGAGATGACGTTGGACCTACCTTGGCCCCTGTTTAGTGTAGAGGTCTGTGAGGAGATGCCGTTTGACCTACCTTGGCCCCTGGTTAGTGTAGAGGTCTGTGAGGAGATGCCGTGTGACCTACCTTGGCCCCTGGTTAGTGTAGAGGTCTGTGAGGAGATGCCGTTGGACCTACCTTGGCCCCTGGTTAGTGTAGAGGTCTGTGAGGAGATGCCGTTTGACCTACCTTGGCCCCTGGTTAGTGTAGAGGTCTGTGAGGAGATGACGTTGGACCTACCTTGGCCCCTGGTTAGTGTAGAGGTCTGTGAGGTGATGCCGTTGGACCTACCTTGGCCTCTGGTTAGTGTAGAGGTCTGTGAGGTGATGACGTTGGACCTACCTTGGCCCCTGTTTAGTGTAGAGGTCTGTGAGGAGATGCCGTGTGACCTACCTTGGCCCCTGTTTAGTGTAGAGGTCTGTGAGGTGATGCTGTTTGACCTACCTTGGCCCCTGGTTAGTGTAGAGGTCTGTGAGGTGATGCTGTTTGACCTACCTTGGCCCCTGGTTAGTGTAGAGGTCTGTGAGGTGATGCTGTTTGACCTACCTAGACTAGAGTTAGTGTAGAGGTCTGTGAGGAGATGACGTTGGACCTACCTAGACTAGGGTTAGTGTAGAGGTCTGTGAGGAGATGCTGTTTGACCTACCTAGACTAGGGTTAGTGTAGAGGTCTGTGAGGTGATGACGTTGGACCTACCTTGGCCCCTGGTTAGTGTAGAGGTCTGCGAGGAGATGCCGTGTGACCTACCTTGGCCCCTGGTTAGTGTAGAGGTCTGTGAGCAGATGCTGTTTGACCTACCTAGACTAGGGTTAGTGTAGAGGTCTGTGAGGAGATGCCGTTTGACCTACCTTGGCCCCTGGTTAGTGTAGAGGTCTGTGAGGAGATGCCGTTGGACCTACCCTGATTCCTTGTAAGAGTAGAGGTCTGCGAGGAGATGACGTTGGACCTACCTTGGCCCCTGGTTAGTGTAGAGGTCTGTGAGGTGATGCTGTTTGACCTACCTAGACTAGGGTTAGTGTAGAGGTCTGTGAGGAGATGACGTTGGACCTACCTAGACTAGGGTTAGTGTAGAGGTCTGTGAGGAGATGCTGTTTGACCTACCTAGACTAGGGTTAGTGTAGAGGTCTGTGAGGTGATGACGTTGGACCTACCTTGGCCCCTGGTTAGTGTAGAGGTCTGCGAGGAGATGCCGTGTGACCTACCTTGGCCCCTGGTTAGTGTAGAGGTCTGTGAGCAGATGCTGTTTGACCTACCTAGACTAGGGTTAGTGTAGAGGTCTGTGAGGAGATGCCGTTTGACCTACCTTGGCCCCTGGTTAGTGTAGAGGTCTGTGAGGAGATGCCGTTGGACCTACCCTGATTCCTTGTAAGAGTAGAGGTCTGCGAGGAGATGACGTTGGACCTACCCTGATTCCTTGTAAGAGTAGAGGTCTGCGAGGAGATGACGGTTGACTCGTCACTGCTTTCCTCCTTTAATGAGGCTATTGTAGGATGAGTATTTCTGAAATGAAATCAATTTTAAAAGTTTTGTCTTGAAATACAAATATATCACGGATATCACTGTAGGTCAGTCGATTTCCACAAGGTCAAGGTCATAATACTAACAGTCACACATATGTAATATCTGAAACATTTGGAACAAGAGCTTCAGACTCTAAAGAATCTTCTATTAGTATAGTAGTGCTGTTGGTCTTAGCCGCCATATTGGATTTCTGACCACCCGAAAAATAACAACATTTGGTCAGGACCATCTACTAGCAAAATTTCTTTTTGCAAAACCGAAAAATAACAACAATTTTGAGTCCCCTTCCTTAACACCCTACAAATTTTCAGCTCAATGGCAACAATGGAACTGGACAAGTATAAAATGTATTTTTCAAGATGGCTGCCATGGTGGCCATCTTGGATTTCAGACCAACCTAAAAGATAACAACACTTGGTCAAGACCATTTCAGGCAATTTTTAGCTGAATCTCACTGGTAGAACTTGACAAGAAGTTTGATGTGTGTAAAGTTTATGGACGATGGACGATGACGGACAAAGCAAATAGTTATAGGTCATCCTGACCCTTTTGGTCAGATGATTTGACAAGAGGCCAATGGGCTGAGACCTGAGATTTGAAGTATTTAAGTTAATCTAATTGACCCTTTTTGGCCCCGCCCAGGGGGGCCAGTCAGGGCCAACATGTGCATACCATCAAACTGCCATCCCAAGCTAATAATGTTAACAAAATTAGAATGAATTCCAAAGGAAATCCAACAAATCATAGTCAAAAATGTGATTTCCCTAATATGTAAACTATAATAGTAAAGTTTACCCCCTCCCCAGGGGCAAACATGAGACCCCAGGGTCATGAAATTCACAATTTTGGAAAAGCACCATAAGACCCTTCCATCTAAGAAAAGTGTTTGATTCCACCATATCTGAGAGTAGAGAAGATTTTTGAAATTTCAGTCAATTTGGCCCTTTTTAGCCCCGCCCATCAGCCCCTGGGGGTCAGTCAGGGCCAACATGTGCCTACCATCAAACTGCCATCCCATGCTGATAATGTTAACCAAATTAGAATGAATTCCAAAGGAAATCCAACAAATCATAGTCAAAAATGTGATTTCCCTAATATGTAAACTATAATAGTAGAGTTTACCCCCTCCCCAGGGGCAAACGTGAGACCCCAGGGTCATGAAATTCACAAATTTGGTAAAGCACCCTAAGACCCTTCCATCTATGAAGAGTGTTTGATTCCACCATATCTGAGAGTAGGGAAGAAGATTTTTGAAGTTTTAGTTTATTTGACCCTTTTTGGCCCCGCCCCTCAGGCCCCTGGGGGTTGGGGACCATATAATTCACAATTTTGTTTGACCTTGAGCTATAGAAGCTTCCTCCACAATTTCATTGAATTTGGTTCAGCGGTTTTGGAGAAGAAGTCAAAAATGTAAATTGGTTACGGAGGGATGACACAATGACTCACAAAAGGCGATTAGAATAGGTCACTTGAGCTTTGGATTACGTAAGTGTTACCATATGATCTATGGATTATGTATGTGTTAACATACCTGTTAATTACACGGTCTTCCACCGTCCTCTGTAACCGTGCCGATGATGCCTCCAGCAGCTGTTTCACTTTGTCAACAGGTTCCGTCTGTAACAATCATTGTCAGTGGACTATTATATACAAATCTGATGCATATTAAATAATTCAAAGGGTTTAACATCAAAGACTTTTTCACATTTTCATGATTATCAGCATTTCAGTAACAAGAGGCCAAATGGGCATCTGGTATAGATTGGTATGCTAGACCTCATTCAGAAAATGTTTTCAGCATTTTAACTAAGATTGTCTTGTTTACTTAAGAGTGCTACCTCGTCAATATATAAACTAACCAAATGAAACCAGTCCTTGGGTACACGGCCCTATATAGTCAGAGAATAGCAGGACTTAAAGAGAACATCTTTGAGTACCTCCTTCAATACGAGGCTCACAACTTATCAATCAGCTCTCGTATAAATAGAAACATAGACCATTTTTTTACCTTCATGACAATTCATACACACGTCACCATACATAAACAGATCAGGCTGCTAAGGTGTTTATATAAGCTTCTTGATAAATATAATATCAAACCTGTTGTGATGAGGGTGGCAAGATGTTTGAGGGTGGTGATGATGATTTTTGTGATGGTTCCGAGACATCGTCTTCTTTCTTACTCTCCAGGACGGGTTTAGTAGCGACAGAATCTGACTGCATAAACTTAAAGCTGAGTACGTTGTACCATCTAATGGACGTGATCCGAGGATCAAAGTCTGCCAAGCTTACTTGTGCACATCCCTTTAATAAAAAAACAAAATTATCAACCATTTTGTTCAAACTTTTCTTAAAGTTACAAACATCTATATAACACTTCTTTGAATACAAGAGGCCCAGAGGGCCTGTATCGCTCACCTGGTTTCATGAGATATGAAACAAGAATGATGCTTAAGTATATTTGTCGCTGGTATTGCTATGTCAATATATCTCATAAGCATTTTATATGGGTACATGTACATTGGTTTTATTTTAATACTAAAAATGCCAAAAGGTGCATAATCCATGAAATGAAATTGACTTTTGGCCCGACCCCATAGGGATGCTACCACACAAATGTGAGTGATATCCATTGCTTAGTTTCAGAGAAGATCTTGTTTAGACCAATTGGCCCTTTTTCACCCTGCCCTCTGCCCCCTGGGGGTCAGCTCCTTCCTTTATACAATTTTGAATCCCTACCCCAATAGGATGCTAATAGTCAAATATGAGCTGTTTCAGAGAAGTTGTTCATATCAATTTAGCCAAATTGACCCCTTTTGGCGCAGCCCCTCAGCCTCCAGGGGGTTGGCCCCATCATTTGTACAATTTTGAGTCCTTAACCCAAGGGAATGTTACCAGTCACATATTAAAGATATCCATTGCTTAGTTTCAGAGAAAAAGTTGTTTATATCAATTCTGCCAAAATAACCCCGATTGGCCCCGCCTCTTAGGTCCCCTAGGGTCAGCCTGTCATTTGTACAATTTTGAATCCCTACCCTAGGGGGTTGCTACCAGGCAAATATGAGTGATATCAGAGTTTCAGAGAAGAAGTTGTTTATATCAATTTAGCTGAATTGACCCCTTTTGGTCCCGCCCCTCAGCCCCCAGGGAGGTAGACCCCACCATTTGTACAATTTTGAATCCCTACCCCAAAGGGATTCTCACAGTCAAAATTGAGCAATATATATTGCTTAGTTTCAGAGGAGAAGTTGTTCATATCAATTTAGCCAAATTGACCCCTCTTGGCCCCGCCCCTCAGGCCCCGCGGGGGTCAGCCACACCATTTGTACAATTTTGAATCCCCACCCCATAGTGTTGCTACCAGGCAAATATGAGCAATATCCCTTGCTCAGTTTCAGAGAAGAAGTTGTTTATATCAATATAGCCCAATTGACCACATTTGGCCCCGCCCTTCAGGCCCCTGGGGGTCAGCCCCATCATTTGTACCATTTTGAATCCCCACCCCAAAGTAATGCTACCAGGCAAATATGAGCAATATGCATTGCTCGGTTTCAGAGAAGAAGTCGGTATTATCAATATAGCTATATTGACCCATTTTGGCCCGGCCCCTCAGGCCCCTAGGGGGTCAGCACCACCATTTGTACAATTTTGAATCCCCACCCCATAGTGATTGCTTCCAGGCAAATAGGAGCAATATCCTTTGCTTGGTTTCAGAGAAGAAGTCGTTTATATCAATATAGCCAAATTGACCCCTTTTGGCCCCGCCCCTCAGGCCCCTGAGGGGTCAGCCCTGTCATTTGTACAATTTTGAATCCCTACCCTAGGGGGTTGCTACCAGGCAAATATGAGTGATATACATTGCTTAATTTCAGAGAAGAAGTTGTTTATATCAATTTAGCCGAATTGACCCCTTTTGGTCCCGCCCCTCAGCCCCCAGGGAGGTAGACCCCACCATTTGTACAATTTTGAATCCCTACCCCAAAGGGATTCTCACAGTCAAAATTGAGCAATATATATTGCTTAGTTTCAGAGGAGAAGTTGTTCATAGTAATTTAGCCAAATTGACCACTCTTGGCCCCGCCCCTCAGGGCCCCCGGGGGTCAGCCACACCATTTGTACAATTTTGAATCCCCACCCCATAATGTTGCTACCAGGCAAATATGAGCAATATCCTTTGCTCGGTTTCAGAGAAGAAGTTGTTAATATCAATATAACCCAATTGACCACATTTGGCCCCGCCCCTCAGGCCCCTAGGGGGTCAGCACCACCATTTGTACAATTTTGAATCCCCACCCCATAGTGATTGCTTCCAGGCAAATAGGAGCAATATCCTTTGCTTGGTTTCAGAGAAGAAGTCGTTTATATCAATATAGCCAAATTGACCCCTTTTGGCCCCGCCCCTCAGGCCCCTGAGGGGTCAGCCCTGTCATTTGTACAATTTTGAATCCCTACCCTAGGGGGTTGCTACCAGGCAAATATGAGTGATATACATTGCTTAATTTCAGAGAAGAAGTTGTTTATATCAATTTAGCCGAATTGACCCCTTTTGGTCCCGCCCCTCAGCCCCCAGGGAGGTAGACCCCACCATTTGTACAATTTTGAATCCCTACCCCAAAGGGATTCTCACAGTCAAAATTGAGCAATATATATTGCTTAGTTTCAGAGGAGAAGTTGTTCATAGTAATTTAGCCAAATTGACCACTCTTGGCCCCGCCCCTCAGGCCCCCCGGGGGTCAGCCACACCATTTGTACAATTTTGAATCCCCACCCCATAATGTTGCTACCAGGCAAATATGAGCAATATCCTTTGCTCGGTTTCAGAGAAGAAGTTGTTAATATCAATATAACCCAATTGACCACATTTGGCCCCGCCCCTCAGGCCCCTAGGGGGTCAGCACCACCATTTGTACAATTTTGAATCCCCACCCTATAGTGATGCTTCCAGACAAATAGGAGCAATATCCTTTGCTCGGTTTCAGAGAAGAAGTCGTTTATATCAATATAGCCAAATTGACCCCTTTTGGCCCCGCCCCTCAGGCCCCTGGGGGGTCAGCCCCATTATTTGTACAATTTTGAGTCCCCTACCCATAGGGATGCTTCTGACCAAATTTGATTAAATTCTGATCAGCGGTTATGAAGAAGAAGTGAATTGTTGACGGACGGACGGACGACGGACGGACGACGGACGACATGGTATGGCATAAGCTCACCTTGGTCCTTCGGACCAGGTGAGCTAACAAGAGGCCCAGAGGGCCTGTATCGCTCACCTGGTTTCATGAGATATGAAACAAGAATGATGCTTCAGTATATTTGTCGCTAGTATTGCTATGTCAATATATATCATAAGCATTTTATATGGGTACATGTACATTGGTTTTATTTTAATGCTAAAAATGCCAAAAAGTGCATAATCCATGAAATGAAATTGACTTTTGGCCCGACCCCATAGGGATGCTACCACACAAATGTGAGTGATATCCATATTACTTAGTTTCAGAGAAGATCTTGTTAAGACTAATTGACCCCTTTTGACCCTGCCCTTTGCCCCCTGGGGGGGTCAGCTCCTTCCTTTATACAATTTTGAATCCCTACCCCTATAGGATGCTACCAGTCAAACCAATGCTAAGTTTCAGAGAATAATTTGTTTAAATCAATTTAGCCAAATAGACCCCACTTGGCCCCAACCCTCAGCCCCCTGGCGGCCTGGGTCAACCCCAACATTTGTACAATTTTGAATCCCCACCCAATAACCATGCTACCATACAAATGTGAGTAATATCCATTGCTTAGTTTCAGAGAAGAAGTTGTTTAAACAAATTGACCAATTTTGGCCCCGCCTCTCAGGCCCCTTGGGGGTCAGCCCCACCATTTGTACAATTTTGAATCCCCACCCCATAGGGATGCTACCAGGCAAATATGAGTGATATCCATTGCTTGGTTTCAGAGAAGAAGTCGTTTATATCAATATAGCCAAATTGACCACATTTGGCCTCGCCCCTCAGGCCCCTGGGGGGCCAGCCCCATCATTTGTACAATTTTGAATCCTCATCCCATAGTGATGCTACCAGGCAAATATGAGCGATATCCATTGCTCAGTTTCAGAGAAGTCGTTTATATCAATATAGCCAAATTGACCACATTTGGCCCCGCCCCTCAGGCCCCTGGGGGGCCAGCCCCATCATTTGTACAATTTTGAATCCTCACCCCATAGTGATGCTACCAGGCAAATATGAGCAATATCCATTGCTCAGTTTCAGAGAAGAAGTCGTTTATATCAATAAAGCCCAATTGACCCCTTTTGGCCCCGCCCCTCAGGCCCCTGGGGGGCCAGCCCCATCATTTGTACAATTTTGAATACTAACTCCATAGTGATGCTACCAGGCAAATATGAGCAATATCCATTGCTCAGTTTCAGAAAAGAAGTCGTTTATATCAATATAGCCCAATTGACCCCTTTTGGCCCCGCCCCTCAGGCCCCTGGGGGGCCAGCCCCATCATTTGTACAATTTTGAATCCTCACCCCATAGTGATGCTACCAGGCAAGTATTAGCGATATCCATTGCTCGGTTTCAGAGAAGAAGTCGTTTATATCAATATAGCCAAATTGACCCCTTTTGGCCCCGCCCCTCAGGCCCCTGGGGGGCCAGCCCCATCATTTGTACAATTTTGAGTCCCCTACCCATAGGGATGCTTCTGACCAAATTTGATTAAATTCTGATCAGCGGTTATGAAGAAGTCAATTGTTTACGGACGGACGACGACGGACGCCACGGTATGGCATAAGCTCACCTTGGTCCTTCGGACCAGGTGAGCTAAAAATTGAGCAGTAAAGTCGATGAAGTAGTGGAGATTGACAGCACTGTGGATTGGGGATGATATAGATTGTGACAACCTACATTTTACCATTATATTCTCATGCACACAATGTGATACTTTAATGTACCATAGAGTTTTGAATTTAGTCTCATTTTCATATTTATCATAAAAGTACACAATTCACACAATATGTGGTTTGGAGTAAGCTGAATCTGTATTAAGATCTGATCAGGGTTAATATGCAGTTTCAGCCTGCACCACTGTCATGGCTCCTGTAACTTCGCGAGAGACATACCAGACACTCCTTGCCGAGTTGCTGATGTACACTCCACACATGAACCTGCAGTGTTTTATTCAGCAGTTTTGATTCAGCAACTTTTGCTCGGAAGGCCTGATAAAAACGAGGATTCTTGAGGTCAGAAGAAGGCTGTGTTTCCCACAGCAGATCCATGTTGTGGGGCAGGAGAGCAGCCTTTATATATCTGAATCAACGAAAAAAAATATTGATTAATAACTAGGGGATTGTTAATTTCACAAATGTCACAGCATTCAAATGACCTTTGTTATAAGAGTTTCACTGATCTGACATCAGTCAAATGACCTTTGTTATAATCTTGAGTTTCACTTATCTGACAATTCAGTCAAAAAATCTTTGATATAAGAGTTTCAATGATCTGACATCAGTCAAATAATCTTTGATATAAGAGTTTCACTGATCTGGCAGAAGTCAAATGACCTTTGTTACAAGAGTTTCACTGATCTGACCTTTGTTATAAAAGTTTCACTGAACAGACAGAAGTCAAATGACCTTTGTTACAAGAGTTTCACTGATCTGACCTTTGTTACAAGAGTTTCACTGATCTGACCTCTGTTATAAGAGTTTTACTGATCCTGTTTTGAGAGGGTTTGGTACTCACACTTTGCTTCCTACAGAGAAAGCTAATGCTGATAGATTCCGGGCCTGCTCCAGTACCACAACAAGACTGCCCTCCATGTGATCATACCTAAATAACACAAATAACATAAATAACACAGGGTCACACACAATGTATACCACAAATACCACAGGGTCACACAATATATACCACAAATAACACAGGGTCACACAATGTATACCACAAATAACACAGGGTCACAATATATACCACAAATACCACAGGGTCACACACGATGTATACCACAAATACCACAGGGTCACACAATGTATACAACAAATAACACAGGGTCACACACAATGTATACCACAAATAACACAGGGTCACACAATATATACCACAAATACCACAGGGTCACACAATGTATACAACAAATAACACAGGGTCACACACAATGTATACCACAAATAACACAGGGTCACAATATATACCACAAATACCACAGGGTCACACACGATGTATACCACAAATACCACAGGGTCACACAATGTATACCACAAATACCACAGGGTCACACAATATATACCACAAATACCACAGGGTCACACAATGTATACCACAAATACCACAGGGTCACACACAATGTATACCACAAATAACACAGGGTCACACAATATATACCACAAATACCACAGGGTCACACACAATGTATACCACAAATAACACAGGGTCACACAATGTATACCACAAATAACACAGGGTCACACAATGTATACCACAAATAACACAGGGTCACACAATGTATACCACAAATAACACAGGGTCACACAATGTATACAACAAATACTACAGGGTCACACAATGTATACAACAAATACCACAGGGTCACACACAATGTATACCACAAATAACACAGGGTCACACAATATATACCACAAATACCACAGGGTCACACAATGTATACAACAAATACCACAGGGTCACAAACAATGTATACAACAAATAACACAGGGTCACACAATGTATACCACAAATAACACAGGGTCACACAATGTATACCACAAATAACACAAATAACACAGGGTCACACACAATGTATACCACAAATACCACAGGGTCACACAATATATACCACAAATAACACAGGGTCACACAATGTATACAACAAATAACACAGGGTCACACACAATGTATACCACAAATACCACAGGGTCACACAATGTATACCACAAATAACACAGGGTCACACAATATATACCACAAATACCACAGGGTCACACAATATATACCACAAATACCACAGGGTCACACACAATGTATACCACAAATAACACAGGGTCACACAATATATACCACAAATACCACAGGGTCACACACAATGTATACCACAAATACCACAGGGTCACAAAATGTATACAACAAATAACACAGGGTCACACACAATGTATACCACAAATAACACAGGGTCACACACAATGTATACTGGGAAATGATATCAATGTAAGATCTGTTTAATTAAAACATCTTATATAGGGGCTGTAAATGGATTTTTCCATCGTCTTCCTTTTGACATCACATATCTTACAGTAATTAATGGTGATTTACCATTGTGACAAAAGAAACAGGCAGTAATTAATTAAATAAGTCAGAGAAATGTCAGGGCTTGAGACAGTAGTGATTAACTAAGTCAGAGAAATGTCAGGGCTTGAGACTGTAGTGATTAACTAAGTCAGAGAAATGTCAGGACTTGAGACAGTAGTGATTAACTAAGTCAGAGAAATGTCAGGGCTTGAGACAGTAGTGATTAACTAAGTCAGAGAAATGTCAGGACTTGAGATAGTAGTGATTAACTAAGTCAGAGAAATGTCAGGACTTGAGATAGTAGTGATTAACTAAGTCAGAGAAATGTCAGGACTTGAGACTGGAGTGAATAACTAAGTCAGAGAAATGTCAGGACTTGAGACTGTAGTGATTAACTAAGTCAGAGAAATGTCAGGACTTGAGACTGGAGTGATTAACTAAGTCAGAGAAATGTCAGGACTTGAGACAGTAGTGATTAACTAAGTCAGAGAAATGTCAGGACTTGAGACTGGAGTGATTAACTAAGTCAGAGAAATGTCAGGACTTGAGACAGTAGTGATTAACTAAGTCAGAGAAATGTCAGGACTTGAGATAGTAGTGATTAACTAAGTCAGAGAAATGTCAGGACTTGAGACTGGAGTGATTAACTAAGTCAGAGAAATGTCAGGGCTTGAGACTGGAGTGATTAACTAAGTCAGAGAAATGTCAGGACTTGAGACTGGAGTGATTAACTAAGTCAGAGAAATGTCAGGGCTTGAGATAGTAGTGATTAACTAAGTCAGAGAAATGTCAGGACTTGAGACTGTAGTGATTAACTAAGCCAGAGAAATGTCAGGACTTGAGACTGGAGTGATTAACTAAGTCAGAGAAATGTCAGGACTTGAGACTGTAGTGATTAACTAAGCCAGAGAAATGTCAGGACTTGAGACTGGAGTGATTAACTAAGCCAGAGAAATGTCAGGACTTGAGACTGTAGTGATTAACTAAGTCAGAGAAATGTCAGGACTTGAGACTGGAGTGATTAACTAAGTCAGAGAAATGTCAGGACTTGAGACTGTAGTGATTAACTAAGCCAGAGAAATGTCAGGACTTGAGACTGGAGTGATTAACTAAGTCAGAGAAATGTCAGGACTTGAGACTGTAGTGATTAACTAAGCCAGAGAAATGTCAGGACTTGAGACTGGAGTGATTAACTAAGCCAGAGAAATGTCAGGGCTTGAGAGAGTAGTGATTAACTAAGTCAGAGAAATGTCAGGACTTGAGACTGGAGTGATTAACTAAGCCAGAGAAATGTCAGGGCTTGAGAGAGTAGTGATTAACTAAGTCAGAGAAATGTCAGGACTTGAGACTGTAGTGATTAACTAAGCCAGAGAAATGTCAGGACTTGAGACAGTAGTGATTAACTAAGCCAGAGAAATGTCAGGACTTGAGACTGGAGTGAATAACTAAGTCAGAGAAATGTCAGGACTTGAGACTGTAGTGATTAACTAAGTCAGAGAAATGTCAGGACTTGAGACAGTAGTGATTAACTAAGTCAGAGAAATGTCAGGACTTGAGACTGGAGTGATTAACTAAGTCAGAGAAATGTCAGGACTTGAGACTGGAGTGATTAACTAAGTCAGAGAAATGTCAGGACTTGAGACTGTAGTGATTAACTAAGCCAGAGAAATGTCAGGACTTGAGACTGGAGTGATTAACTAAGTCAGAGAAATGTCAGGGCTTGAGACTGGAGTGATTAACTAAGTCAGAGAAATGTCAGGACTTGAGATAGTAGTGATTAACTAAGTCAGAGAAATGTCAGGACTTGAGACTGTAGTGATTAACTAAGTCAGAGAAATGTCAGGACTTGAGACTGGAGTGATTAACTAAGCCAGAGAAATGTCAGGACTTGAGACAGTAGTGATTAACTAAGTCAGAGAAATGTCAGGACTTGAGACAGTAGTGATTAACTAAGTCAGAGAAATGTCAGGGCTTGAGATAGTAGTGATTAACTAAGTCAGAGAAATGTCAGGACTTGAGATAGTAGTGATTAACTAAGTCAGAGAAATGTCAGGACTTGAGACTGTAGTGATTAACTAAGTCAGAGAAATGTCAGGACTTGGGACTGGAGTGATTAACTAAGTCAGAGAAATGTCAGGACTTGAGACTGTAGTGATTAACTAAGTCAGAGAAATGTCAGGACTTGAGATAGTAGTGATTAACTAAGTCAGAGAAATGTCAGGACTTGAGACTGTAGTGATTAACTAAGTCAGAGAAATGTCAGGACTTGGGACTGGAGTGATTAACTAAGTCAGAGAAATGTCAGGACTTGAGACTGTAGTGATTAACTAAGTCAGAGAAATATCAGGACTTGAGAGAGTAGTGATTAACTAAGTCAGAGAAATGTCAGGGCTTGAGAGAGTAGTGATTAACTAAGTCAGAGAAATATCAGGACTTGAGACTGTAGTGATTAACTAAGCCAGAGAAATGTCAGGACTTGAGACAGTAGTGATTAACTAAGTCAGAGAAATGTCAGGACTTGAGACAGTAGTGATTAACTAAGTCAGAGAAATGTCAGGACTTGGGACTGGAGTGATTAACTAAGTCAGAGAAATGTCAGGACTTGAGACTGTAGTGATTAACTAAGTCAGAGAAATGTCAGGACTTGAGATAGTAGTGATTAACTAAGTCAGAGAAATGTCAGGACTTGAGACTGTAGTGATTAACTAAGTCAGAGAAATGTCAGGACTTGGGACTGGAGTGATTAACTAAGTCAGAGAAATGTCAGGACTTGAGACTGTAGTGATTAACTAAGTCAGAGAAATATCAGGACTTGAGAGAGTAGTGATTAACTAAGTCAGAGAAATGTCAGGGCTTGAGAGAGTAGTGATTAACTAAGTCAGAGAAATATCAGGACTTGAGACTGTAGTGATTAACTAAGCCAGAGAAATGTCAGGACTTGAGACAGTAGTGATTAACTAAGTCAGAGAAATGTCAGGACTTGAGACAGTAGTGATTAACTAAGTCAGAGAAATGTCAGGGCTTGAGATAGTAGTGATTAGCTAAGTCAGAGAAATGTCAGGACTTGAGATAGTAGTGATTAACTAAGTCAGAGAAATGTCAGGACTTGAGACTGTAGTGATTAACTAAGTCAGAGAAATGTCAGGACTTGGGACTGGAGTGATTAACTAAGTCAGAGAAATGTCAGGACTTGAGACTGTAGTGATTAACTAAGTCAGAGAAATGTCAGGACTTGAGACTGGAGTGATTAACTAAGTCAGAGAAATGTCAGGACTTGAGACTGTAGTGATTAACTAAGTCAGAGAAATGTCAGGACTTGGGACTGGAGTGATTAACTAAGTCAGAGAAATGTCAGGACTTGAGACTGTAGTGATTAACTAAGTCAGAGAAATGTCAGGACTTGGGACAGTAGTGATTAACTAAGTCAGAGAAATGTCAGGACTTGAGACAGTAGTGATTAACTAAGTCAGAGAAATGTCAGGGCTTGAGAGAGTAGTGATTAACTAAGTCAGAGAAATGTCAGGGCTTGAGAGAGTAGTGATTAACTAAGTCAGAGAAATGTCAGGACTTGAGAGAGTAGTGATTAACTAAGTCAGAGAAATATCAGGACTTGAGACAGTAGTGATTAACTAAGTCAGAGAAATGTCAGGGCTTGAGAGAGTAGTGATTAACTAAGTCAGAGAAATGTCAGGACTTGAGAGAGTAGTGATTAACTAAGTCAGAGAAATGTCAGGACTTGAGACTGTAGTGATTAACTAAGTCAGAGAAATATCAGGACTTGAGATAGTAGTGATTAACTAAGTCAGAGAAATGTCAGGACTTGAGACAGTAGTGATTAACTAAGTCAGAGAAATGTCAGGACTTGAGACTGGAGTGATTAACTAAGCCAGAGAAATATCAGGACTTGAGAGAGTAGTGATTAACTAAGTCAGAGAAATGTCAGGACTTGAGACTGGAGTGATTAACTAAGTCAGAGAAATGTCAGGACTTGAGACAGTAGTGATTAACTAAGTCAGAGAAATGTCAGGACTTGAGAGAGTAGTGATTAACTAAGTCAGAGAAATATCAGGACTTGAGAGAGTAGTGATTAACTAAGTCAGAGAAATGTCAGGACTTGAGACTGGAGTGATTAACTAAGCCAGAGAAATGTCAGGGCTTGAGAGAGTAGTGATTAACTAAGTCAGAGAAATGTCAGGACTTGAGACTGGAGTGATTAACTAAGCCAGAGAAATGTCAGGGCTTGAGAGAGTAGTGATTAACTAAGTCAGAGAAATGTCAGGACTTGAGACTGGAGTGATTAACTAAGCCAGAGAAATGTCAGGGCTTGAGAGAGTAGTGATTAACTAAGTCAGAGAAATGTCAGGACTTGAGACTGTAGTGATTAACTAAGTCAGAGAAATGTCAGGACTTGAGACAGTAGTGATTAACTAAGTCAGAGAAATATCAGGACTTGAGACTGTAGTGATTAACTAAGTCAGAGAAATATCAGGACTTGAGACTGGAGTGATTAACTAAGTCAGAGAAATGTCAGGACTTGAGACAGTAGTGATTAACTAAGTCAGAGAAATGTCAGGACTTGAGACTGTAGTGATTAACTAAGTCAGAGAAATATCAGGACTTGAGAGAGTAGTGATTAACTAAGTCAGAGAAATGTCATGGCTTGAGAGAGTAGTGATTAACTAAGTCAGAGAAATATCAGGACTTGAGACTGTAGTGATTAACTAAGTCAGAGAAATGTCAGGACTTGAGACAGTAGTGATTAACTAAGTCAGAGAAATGTCATGACTTGTGACAGTAGTGATTAACTAAGTCAGAGAAATGTCAGGACTTGAGACAGTAGTGATTAACTAAGTCAGAGAAATGTCAGGACTTGAGACTGTAGTGATTAACTAAGTCAGAGAAATGTCAGGACTTGAGACAGTAGTGATTAACTAAGTCAGAGAAATGTCAGGGCTTGAGACAGTAGTGATTAACTAAGTCAGAGAAATGTCAGGACTTGAGACAGTAGTGATTAACTAAGTCAGAGAAATGTCAGGACTTGAGACAGTAGTGATTAACTAAGTCAGAGAAATGTCAGGACTTGAGACAGGAGTGATTAACTAAGTCAGAGAAATGTCAGGACTTGAGACAGTAGTGATTAACTAAGTCAGAGAAATGTCAGGACTTGAGACAGTAATCTATAATGGGAAGTTAACAGCTCTCTCCAACACGTCTAAAATATTATCCAGAGGAAATTTGATCACTCACAAGTATCAGTTTTGTAAGAAATATAATTTTCTCTTGGTTACAGAATGGGTACTTCTCCTGTGATGAGTGATCTGTATGAACATTGTCTAAGAGGAGAGGGCTATAGGTACATTGTATTACAATCAATAAATAACTGTTAACCCCACAGTACATTATCTGAACATAGACCTCTCAACAGACGGACAGATGGACGGACGGACCCTAAAATTGTCTAAGAGGAGGAGACTACAGGTACCCACAAGAATATTCCTGGGACAATAATGCATTATCTGAACATATACAACATTGAAATTCTATGGGTACATAGTTCATACATGTTACATAAATCTCATATGAAAATGAAATTCGTGTAAAATTCTTGATTTCCACTCTATTAACTTGACAATAAACACCAGACTGTTGTTGAGTCTTACCTCCACTATAACTTGGTATGTACTTACCTCAGTTTGATCTGTATTTGAGCACCACTATAACTTGGTATGTACTTACCTCAGTTTGATCTGTATTTGAGCACCACTATAACTTGGTATGTACTTACCTCAGTTTGATCTGTATTTGAGCACCACTATAACTTGGTATGTACTTACCTCAGTTTGATCTGTATTTGAGCACCACTATAACTTGGTATGTACTTACCTCAGTTTGATCTGTATTTGAGCACCACTATAACTTGGTATGTACTTACCTCAGTTTGATCTGTATTTGAGCACCACTATAACTTGGTATGTACTTACCTCAGTTTGATCTGTATTTGAGCACCACTATAACTTGGTATGTACTTACCTCAGTTTGATCTGTATTTGAGCACTTTCTAAATTCATCTCCAGTGCCTCATCTAGTACATCCCTGTAAGAACAAACAACATTTCAAAGATGGAAACAAATCTTTACACAGCTTTATCTACCACGGCCATTGTCTCCTTCCCTTTATAACAAATTTTACTTTTTCAAAATATACTTCAATTTTAACAGGAACATTCCTATACATTGTCAAATTTGAAACCAAATGATCTTACCAACTCATTAATTGTAATAGATGAAACATTTCGAAGCTTTACCACCTACCTTTTGGTGATGTTCATGGATGCCTCAAACACTCCACTGTCACCCGCCACAGACTCGTCACTAACAGCAGCAGAAACACTACGGGTATTAGCCCCTGACAAATTGTTCCCTACCCCTGAGCTACTCTCACTGATAGGGCTCAGTGGGGGATTTGACATAACATCCATGTTATCTGGGTACTGAGGCTGGGCCACCTTCTTGGGGCCAGACAAAACTTGTGTAGCAGAATCCATGAGCTGCTCACTCGCCCCCATTACTGGCTTCTTATTGAGGGAGGCCCCGAGGAACAGATTAGTCTGTGTATTATTTTCGGAGCCGAGTTGATGATATGAGGATGATGAATCTAACACTACTTTTGATTGCTCAGTTTCGACACTATTAGCCGTACCAGGGCTCAGACTACTGTTACTACCAAAGAATCCCACTCGTTGTCGCTCCACTGATGTGATATGTTCATGGTAAGATGGAGGCGGACCCACATCATAGGGCGACACTGGCGGAGAAACAGATGACAAAGACGATCGCGATGATATTGATCTCATGGATGAAGACAGTTCTGTATTACTGGCTTTGATACTTTCCATGTAGCCACGGGTTGCCGCCGACGTAATGTCCAAACTAGCCGGGGTCGCCTGTGGGTTTTCATGTATCGGTGATATACTGTGTCCTTTTAACAACTTTTCCAACCTTCGATGAAGGTCGTAAAGGTTGGTTTCGGATGGCTGCGGGTAGATGTCCAGCATGCTGAGAGAGGTGAGAGAACTATGGCTACAAGAGGACAAGGACCCTAGGGATCCCAGACTAGAACCGGATGACATGGACAGGGTGCTCACCGACAGGCTGAAACAGTAAGAAGACATAAGGTCAAAATCACCGACAGGCTGAAACAGTAAGTCGACATGTATCTGAAATAATGACAGCAGTGTAAATCATGAGCAAGGAATTTCTAGCAAATCCTCATCCTTAGGACATCGCTCTAACAGATCCTTATAATTAGGACAATACTCAGATCCTTATCCTTGTCGGCCATTTTGTTTTCCTGATCCTGCCATGATATAAACAACATGTGAGATGGTAGGCTAAAAATGTCCAAACATAGAAAATGTACGGACAGGTAAGAAAGTTCATGGAATCACTGACCTCCGAAGTTGGGACTCCAGTAAGGTTGTCAGCCTTGTAGCCTCGGATAACTCCTGCATGAGTGAAGACTTCTGCTCTTGAAGCTGAATTCTGGAAAAAAAAAGGTTTTTGAATGTTGGTCAATTCTACAGATAGTGATGCTGTATAGTTTATACATCAACTGGCACACTAACATTAAATGGTCAGAAACTAAGAAAAAGGTTGTTTAAATTTAGCTGTTAAACCCATGTTAATGAACCACCCCTAAATGACCATACGATGGGCTGTTAAACCCATGTTAATGAACCACCCCTAAATGACCATACGATGGGCTGTTAAACCCATGTTAATGAACCACTCCTAAATGACCATACGATGGGCTGTTAAACCCATGTTAATGAACCACCCCTAAATGACCATACGATGGGCTGTTAAACTCAAACAAAACTAGAACTGTCGCCAGGATGGCTGACTAATACTCCCGCAATCTGCACGAGTCAATGGTGAATTGGAACTGTTAATTAGAGGCTAACTAAAATAACCCAGTAATATAGTGACCAGTTGCCATAACAACCATAATTTTGAGAAAAAGAAAGAGGCATGCACATCTACCCATGGTCCTCTATATTTGTGTAAAGTTTCATTGAAATCGGCTCTTAGGTTTAGGAGGAGTTGTCCGGACAAGCATAAAGTTATGGCTCTTATCGGAAAACCTGTTTATAGTGACCAGTTGCCATAGCAACCATAATTTCGAGAAAAAAAGAAAGTGGCATGCACATCTATGTATGGTCCTCTATATTTGTGTGAAGTTTCATTGAAATTGGCCCTTCGGTTTAGGAGGAGTTGTCCGGACAAACTTAAAGTTATGGTTCTTATCAGAAAACCTGTTTATAGTGACCAGTTGCCATAGCAACCATAATTTTGAGAAAAATAAAGTGGCATGCACATCTACACATGATCATTAATATTTGTGTGAAGTTTCATCGGAATTGGCCCATCGGTTTAGGAGATTCCAGTATACCCCCCCCCCCCCCCCCTAACTTCGTTGCGGGGATATAATCATCACAGACATTAGACATACACTTGACCTTGATATTTGATTCATAACCTTGAGTTTTGGTCATGTGATTTGTTTTATTAAAATCATTTTCAATCAATTATGTTGCAACAGAAAATATTTACAAGCTAACAAGATTGAAACTTGACCTTGACCTCTGACAACGAACTTGTATCATACATTCAAACATTCTATTTGTATCATTCTGATTTATGTCATAAAATATTCAATACCTGAACTTTGACATTGTGACCTTTACCTGTCAGCTATCTGTTTATTAGACGTATCTATGGCGATGACAAGGTCATTTTCCAGCTGCTGTATCTGAGTACGGATGGAGAATATCTCGCCCTCACTGCGACCCTTTGGATCGATACTCTTGAGTTCTCTCAGAAGCTGTTCCTTCTCTTGTAGTAACATCAGTCTGTTTACATAGAAATGTCACTTAACATCAAAATGTGACTTAACATCAGTCTGTTTATATAGAAATGTCACTTAACATCAAAATGTGACTTAACATAAGTCTGTTTATATAGAAATGTGACTTACCCATCCTTATCTGACTTGTTTTACCCAGGAACCACCTCCCCTTACCTGTCCTGATCTGACTCGTTTTACCCTGGAACCATCTCCCCTTACCTGTCCTGATCTGACTCGTTTTACCCTGGAACCATCTCCCCTTACCTGTCCTGATCTGACTCGTTTTACCCTGGAACCATCTCCCCTTACCTGTCTTTATCCGACTCGTTTTACCCTGGAACCATCTCCCCTTACCCGTCCTTATCTGACTCGTTTTACCCTGGAACCATCTCCCCTTACCTGTCTTTATCCGACTCATTTTGCCCAGGAATCATTTGGTCCTCTACGTTTGCCAACTTGTGTTTCAGGTCCAGTAATCGGCTGCGGGATTCTTGGTACTGTAGGCGTAGCTGTGTAATCTCCTGGATATATGAACTACTACCAGGACCAAGCTGTAATGTTAAATATGTAACATTAAATTCCTGAACTACAAACAGGACCAAGCTGTAATGTTAAATATGTAACATTTAATTCCTGAACTACAAACAGGACCAAGCTGTAATGTTAAATATGTAACATTAAATTCCTGAACTACAAACAGGACCAAGCTGTAATGTTAAATATGTAACATCCTGAACTACAAACAGGACCAAGCTGTAATGTTAAATATGTAACATCCTGAACTACAAACAGGACCAAGCTGTAATGTTAAATATGTAACATTAAATTCCTGAACTACAAACAGGACCAAGCTGTAATGTTAAATATGTAACATCCTGAACTACAAACAGGACCAAGCTGTAATGTTAAATATGTAACATCCTGAACTACAAACAGGACCAAGCTGTAATGTTAAATATGTAACATTAAATTCCTGAACTACAAACAGGACCAAGCTGTAATGTTAAATATGTAACATTAAATTCCTTTTATCTTCCATAGCAGAAGTTGGGAGTCCAAATTTTTTTAAACAGAGTTAAAATTCTCTGTCATTAAGTCAACTTTAACTAGATGTGTCCTCCTTTAACCACTGTCCACCATTTTGATTTCCTGGCCTGACCAAAAATGGAAAAGGCATAACTAGTCACCAGGATGGCTGGATTATCCCGTTCCTAAATCCCCAAGATTCCAAATCTGCCCCCAACACTTTTTAAAAACAGGCAAAGAGGGCCTGTACCGCTCACCAGAATATTTCAGTAATGATGGCAAAATAGTTTTGTAACAAATATTATCCTAATTTTTTAGCAGCCTCTCCCAATAATGGTACAAACTGAATGTGGACCTAGTTTTTACAAAATTATTCAGCTGTTCAGGACTGGTAGTAATTTAAAGGAAATGTTGACGGATGACAGACGAAGGACGGAGCCCAATGACACAAGCTCACTGGTCCTACAGACTAAGTACCCAATGACACAAGCTTACTGGTCCTACAGACTTAGTACCCAATGACACAAGCTCACTGGTCCTACAGACTTAGTACCCAATGACACAAGCTTACTGGTCCTACAGACTTAGTACCCAATGACACAAGCTCACTGGTCCTACAGACTTAGTACCCAATGACACAAGCTTACTGGTCCTACAGACTTAGTACCCAATGACACAAGCTCACTGGTCCTACAGACTAAGTACCCAATGACACAAGCTTACTGGTCCTACAGACTTAGTACCCAATGACACAAGCTCACTGGTCCTACAGACTTAGTACCCAATGGCACAAGCTCACTGGTCCTACAGACTTAGTACCCAATGGCACAAGCTTACTGGTCCTACAGACTTAGTACCCAATGACACAAGCTCACTGGTCCTACAGACTAAAGTATACCTCTCCTCGCAGGTCTGTTTGGGATGCTGTGTTAGACTTGAGTGGTATGGAGAGCGTGGAAACATCCGGAGACGACCCACCATTTTTAGACAATAGGAAGTCGTCCTTAAGGCGGGCAAGAGACTGTAACAAAGAATTTCAGTGCAGATCAACGATGCAACAATTCCTGTATTGCCAGTTATAATGTGTATGACAGATACCCCGGTGGTCCTAGATTATACAGTGGAACCTCTATAAACTGAACATGCATGGGACATGGATATTTGTTCGATTTACAGAGGGTTTGGTTTCGAAAAGTTGATCGAAATAACCGGTCGAGTTTTGAATATAATTGGTTGGGCGATGTTTTGTTATTTTGTACCCGATTACAAACCGGCACTAGGCCTGTAGACAATTTGATTTGTCTGAAGAATATGAATATCACGAAAGTCAATCAATGCATATATTGCAGATTATATAAAAAATAAAAATATTTATAACTGTAGTTTTTGTACAGTATTTGTACACAAACTGCACTTCACAATCGACCTACATTCTGTTACATCGGGCTGAAGCTTGGCCATGTGGTGGGGCCTAAACTGAATATTTAATTATTTTACAAAAAAAATACGTTATTGATGTGCATAAGTGAAAAAAAAAACTTTATCATGACTGTATACCGGCAAAACTATACCAAACTACAAGTGACAGAACAATACATTCCATGTATTGACCAGTCTTTACACTAAACTAATGAGTGACAGAGCGGAGTTATAATGATTATATAATGTTGACAAATATTGATCAAACTTTTGACCAAAAATGACAACTCTCTTAATTTGAATACTTGGATAACTCAAATTTTTTCGAGTTCATGAAATTCCGCTGTACAGTGGAACTTCGTTAACTCGAACTCGGAAAACTCGAATACCCCGCTTAACTCGAAGTACCTCGTCATTCCCGGCCGAATTCTCTCTTTATCTTAGTAAAGAAAACTCAGAAAACTCGAACTCGGAAAACTCGAAAAACTCATATAATACGAAGTGAAAATTTGGTCCCAACAATAAAAATCCTATTTGAAATGATCGAATAACTCGAAGTATAATTTTCGTGTCCAACAACGATCTGGTAAACGCCGACATGTTTTAACAGCGAAATTCCGTTTCATCTACCCGCTCGCTCAAGCGGAACTAATCTCTGACACACAGGCAGATCTACTCGGCTGATGTTTTTACAGGTGTAGAAATGAAACAGTCACCGGTGCCTATTAAATCTTTAAACTGCTGAAACAATAGCGTAATTACTGCCGAGGTATTCAGAGTACGACTGTAACGGTCAGCGCTGTCTATTAAATCGGATAACATGCCAACTCAGTAACAGTAACATTTTATACACACATGCGCAGCCCAACTTCCGGTGCTAATACACATGGAAATGGCGTGGTTATCAATAAAATGTAAGTAGGCCTATCAAACAGTATTTTATATGTCCAATTTAAGGTAATGGTTCTGTTACGTTTTACATACAATCTGTGTTAAACATAAACGGTTATTTGATTTGACATGAATAAATTGCTATTCTGTCGAATTCCGTTTTATCGTTATTCCTTTTGCACATCAGATCGTTATTGAAGTGACTAAGTGAAAGAAACTTTATCGTGACTGTATATCGGCAAAACTACACCAAATTACAAGTAACATAACGAAACATTACATATATATTTACATGTATTGACCAGTCTTCACACTAAACGGATGAGCGACAGAGCGGAGTTATAATGATTATATTATGTGGGCAAATATTGACCAAACTTTTCACCAAAAATGACAACTCGGTTAATTCGAACACTCGGATAACTCAAAGTTTTTTCGTGGTCCCGTTGACTTTGAGTTAACGAAGTTCCACTGTATATTATAAAAGATGGTTTTTCATGGAAATGATTTTTTCCATAGAAAATGTACAGCCGGTTGTACAGGCCGATTCCGTTTGATGTCCGACTTCAAACTTTTTATAAACTTTGTTGATATAAGAGACTGGCTCTTTTTTAACTAGCAATGTTTGAATAGAAATGGGGAACTACAAATTCGGCCCTACCGCAATCAGAGACTGTTTCTCTTGTTCCTTTGTAGACATAGAGGTTTGTATCTGTTTGATCTCCTGTACAATAGCGTGGGCCTGCGACACATTGTATGTTCCGTTCTGTCCCGACAGCTTCTGATCCACTCTACAAGCATAACCGTATCACATTGTTAGACACAGAATTCTACTTTTTCCCTCATTAAATGACGTCAATCATTAGATTTTTCCAGTCAATTATTCTTTGAGAAAAATCAAAGCCCTCAAAGCATGTGTTCCAAGTTTCATGACCAAAGACGGTTTTCTTTGGCGTTGAGGTCGTCCTGACAATCCTTCCAGTAGTTATAACAAACTTCATCTGTCAAAATCCAAGATGGTCACCCATTGGATACATGTTTGTCAGACACAAAATTGAATGGGTCCAAAATGGAATCAAGTGGAGTCTATACTTTTAAAACTTTGTGAAATATCCCGCCACTTCTTTCAATGAGGTGAGAACTTTGTATACATGATGGAGATATTGTTAACATACAATCTACTATATTTACCTCGTGAGGGTCTCCACCCCCTGTTCCTTGTAATGCATTTCAGTGCGGATCTGCTCCAACTCCCGACGCAGCCTTGATACACGATTCTTAGCATGATGGACATCAGCTTTCAACAAATCTGGGTCATACTTTGTACTACCTACGCTGGAGTTGGAGTTTACTGGAAAACAAACATGAGGACATTCAGGGTCACATGACATTCAGGGTCACATGATAAACATGACGACATTCAGGGTCACATGATAAACATGACGACATTCAGGGTCACATGATAAACACGAGGACATTCAGGGTCACATGATAAACACGAGGACATTCAGGGTCACATGATAAACATGACGACATTTAGGGTCACATGATAAACATGTGGACATTCAGGGTCACATGATAAACATGTGGACATTCAGGGTCACAGGACATTCAGGGTCACGTGATAAAACATGAGGACATTCAGGGTCACATGATAAACATGTGGACATTCAGGGTCACATGATAAACATGTGGACATTCAGGGTCACATGACATTCAGGGTCACATGATAAACATGTGGACATTCAGGGTCACAGGACATTCAGGGTCACGTGATAAAACATGACGACATTCAGGGTCACATGATAAACATGTGGACATTCAGGGTCACATGATAAACATGTGGACATTCAGGGTCACATGATGAACATGAGGACATTCAGAGTTACATGATAAACATGTGGACATTCAGGGTCACATGATAAACATGAGGACATTCAGGGTCACATGATAAACATGACGACATTCAGGGTCACATGATAAACATGACGACATTCGGGGTCACATGATAAACATGACGACATTCGGGGTCACATGATAAACACGAGGACATTCAGGGTCACATGATAAACATGACGACATTTAGGGTCACATGATAAACATGTGGACATTCAGGGTCACATGATAAACATGTGGACATTCAGGGTCACAGGACATTCAGGGTCACGTGATAAAACATGAGGACATTCAGGGTCACATGATAAACATGTGGACATTCAGGGTCACATGATAAACATGTGGACATTCAGGGTCACATGACAAACATGAGGACATTCAGGGTCACATGACATTCAGGGTCACATGATAAACATGTGGACATTCAGGGTCACAGGACATTCAGGGTCACGTGATAAAACATGACGACATTCAGGGTCACATGATAAACATGTGGACATTCAGGGTCACATGATAAACATGTGGACATTCAGGGTCACATGATGAACATGAGGACATTCAGAGTTACATGATAAACATGTGGACATTCAGGGTCACATGATAAACATGAGGACATTCAGGGTCACATGATAAACATGACGACATTCAGGGTCACATGATAAACATGACGACATTCGGGGTCACATGATAAACATGACGACATTCGGGGTCACATGATAAACATGTGGACATTCAGGGTCACATGATAAACATGACGACATTCGGGGTCACATGATAAACATGACGACATTCAGGGTCACATGATAAACATGACGACATTCGGGGTCACATGATAAACATGTGGACATTCAGGGTCACGTGATAAACATGTGGACATTCAGGGTCACATGATTCACACTCCAGTTAACTAAAACAGAATCATTTTGTTTCATAGTTAACTTTGTCTGTACCTTAGCTGAGGTTTAGTTTTTTAATCATTTCCCAATATTAGGGATGAGGAAATAGATTAACTGTGTTCTGATAGCAGCAAATTCTCACAAAATTAAAATAATAAATATCAAATTTGTTAGGAAATGAAACAAAGACAGAAGAAAGCCTGGCATTACAGCATACAGGTGTCCTACTCACAACTTGTACGAGATGACTTCCAACTGGCGAGTGTGTCGTTGAGGTGTTGGTATTCATCCTGTGCCAGCATCAGTCTCTGCTCCTTCACTGTATAAATCTCGCGCTTGGCCTACAATCCACACGTTACAATATTAATGACACATTTTGAAATGGTAGGCTAAAAATATCCAAACATAGAAAATGTACGGACAGGTAAGAAAGTTCATTGAATCACTGACCAGCTGAGTTGAGTATGTCTTACAAAGCTGAGCTGGAAATCCAGGCTATAGAGTTATCAATACTAACCTCAGAGAAATATCAATATCTGATTAAACTGTAATCAATATTAACCTTAAACTGTAATCAACACTCGCCTATATTAAGTAAAAACATACACGTTGGGGATTATTACAAAGCTAGATCTTGGTTTGAGATTGACAGATAAATGTTGGTACGTACAGCGAGATCTTCCTGGGCCGTGACCAGATACTCTTTGAGCATCACTTCCTGTTGACTGCGCCATTGTTCCCGTGGGTCCTCAAGCTGGTTGCTTTCTGAAACCGAGACATATATTTTGAGAATTATAAGGGAGCGTTTTCTCTACTCCAGAGCGTTTTCTCTACTACAGAGCGTTTTCTCTACTCCAGAGTGTTCTCTACTCCAGAGTGTTTTCTCTACTCCAGAGCGTTTTCTCTACTACAGAGCGTTTTCTCTACTACAGAGCGTTTTCTCTACTCCAGAGCGTTTTCTCTACTACAGAGCGTTTTCTCTACTCCAGAGTGTTCTCTACTCCAGAGCGTTTTCTCTACTCCAGAGTGTTCTCTACTCCAGAGTGTTTTCTCTACTCCAGAGTGTTCTCTACTCCAGAGCGTTTTCTCTACTCCAGAGTGTTCTCTACTCCAGAGCGTTTTCTCTACTCCAGAGTGTTCTCTACTCCAGAGCGTTTTCTCTACTCCAGAGTGTTCTCTACTCCAGAGCGTTTTCTCTACTCCAGAGCGTTTTCTCTACTCCAGAGTGTTCTCTACTCCAGAGCGTTTTCTCTACTCCAGAGTGTTCTCTACTCCAGAGCGTTTTCTCTACTCCAGAGTGTTCTCTACTCCAGAGCGTTTTCTCTACTCCAGAGCGTTCTCTACTGCAGAGTGTTCTCTACTCCAGAGCATTTTCTGTACTCCAGAGCGTTTTCTCTACTTCCAAGCATTTTCTCTACTCCAGAGCGTTTTCTCTACTACAGAGCGTTTTCTCTACTTCCAAGCATTTTCTCTACTCCAGAGCGTTTTCTCTACTTCCGAAATCGAACATTTTCTTTACTTCAGAGCGTTTTTTCTACTTCCGAAATCAAACATTTTCTTTACTACAGAGCATTTTCTCCCTCTAAGCATTAAGATCATTTAACAACAGAATAAAGCAAGTAGTACATAAATAAATATACAAGAGGCCCAATGGACCTGTACTATATAGGGGGTGAAACTAGAACTGTCACCAGGATGGCTGACTAATACCCCCCTGCAGGGCAACATGCATAAAACCATGAAACACATGACAAAGTATTTAGGATCATTACATGTATTTGTGTTCAGTCATCAAGTAATTAACATAATTAGTAACAAGTCTACCGAGCGAGTTTCATCAAAATTCCTTCAAAAGATATTGTGTGGAAAGATTTCAGCCAATCAGATCATAGTAGCCTCATTAAATATGCGCGGCATGTGGACAATCGAACTTGAGCGAGAAGTTTAGGTTATAAGTGTACTAAGCAAGTTTCATCAAAATCCAAGCATTCCATTAAATATACGCAAAATATGCCGATAATTATACTTGAGCAAGGAATTTAGGTAATAAGCCTACCACACAAGTTTCATCAAAATCCGATCATTCCTTCAAAAGATATCGTACGGAAAGCAAATCCGGATGGACGGAAGGACGGCCTGGACAGCTGCACGGACGGAACCCATTTGTATACCACCCCACGAACTTTGTTGGGCAGGGGATTAAAATAAGTCTTCCAATTTAGGTGGTTGACGTGTTTTTTTATTAAGGTGGTTGATGTGACTTACAATTTAGGTGGTTGATGTGATGATGTGACTTACAATTTAGGTTGTTGATGTGACTTACGATTTAGGTTGTTGATGTGACTTACGATTTAGGTTGTTGATGTGATGATTTAGGTGGTTGATGTGATGATTTAGGTGGTTGATGTGATGATTTAGGTGGTTCATATGATGATTTAGATGGTTGATGTGATGATTTAGGTGGTTGATGTGATGATTTAGGTGGTTGATATGATGATTTAGGTGGTTGATATGATGATTTAGGTGGTTGATATGATGATTTAGGTGGTTGATATGATGATTTAGGTGGTTGATGTGATGATTTAGGTGGTTGATATGATGATTTAGGTGGTTGATATGATGATTTAGGTGGTTGATGTGATGATTTAGGTGGTTGATATGATGATTTAGGTGGTTGATGTGATGATTTAGGTGGTTGATGTGATGATTTAGGTGGTTGATATGATGATTTAGGTGGTTGATATGACGATTTAGGTGGTTGATGTGATGATTTTAGGTGGTTGATATGATGATTTAGGTGGTTGATGTGATGATTAAGGTGGTTGATGTGATGATTTAGGTGGTTGATGTGATGATTTAGGTTGTTGATATGATGATTTAGGTGGTTGATATGATGATTTAGGTAGTTGATGTGATGATTTAGTTGGTTGATATGATGATTTAGGTGGTTGATATGATGATTTAGGTGGTTGATGTGATGATTTAGTTGGTTGATATGATGATTTAGGTGGTTGATATGATGATTTAGTTGGTCGATATGATGATTTAGGTGGTTGATATGATGATTTAGGTGGTTGATGTGATGATTTAGTTGGTTGATATGATGATTTAGGTGGTTGATGTGATGATTTAGTTGGTTGATATGATGATTTAGGTGGTTGATGTGATGATTAAGGTGGTTGATGTGATGATTTAGGTTGTTGATGTGACGATTCAGGTGGTTGATGTGATGATTTAGGTGGTTGATGTGATGATTTAGGTGGTTGATATGCTGATTTAGGTGGTTGATGTGATGATTTAGGTGGTTGATATGCTGATTTAGGTGGTTGATGTGATGATTTAGGTGGTTGATGTGATGATTTAGGTGGTTGATGTGATGATTTAGTGGTTGATGTGATGATTTAGGTGGTTGATATGATGATTTAGGTGGTTGATATGATGATTTAGGTGGTTGATGTGATGATTTAGGTGGTTGATATGATGATTTAGGTGGTTGATGTGATGATTTAGGTGGTTGATATGATGATTTAGGTGGTTGATGTGATGATTTAGGTGGTTGATGTGATGATTTAGGTGGTTGATATGATGATTTAGGTGGTTGATGTGATGATTTAGGTGGTTGATATGATGATTAGGTGGTTGATGTGATGATTTAGGTGGTTGATGTGATGATTTAGGTGGTTGATATGATGATTTAGTTGGTTGATATGATGATTTAGGTGGTTGATGTGATGATTTAGGTGGTTGATATGATGATTAGGTGGTTGATGTGATGATTTAGGTGGTTGATGTGATGATTTAGGTGTTGATGTGATGATTTAGGTGGTTGATGTGATGATTTAGGTGGTTGATGTGATGATTTAGGTGGTTGATATGATGATTTAGGTGGTTGATGTGATGATTTAGGTGGTTGCTTGCTGCTTTCGTGGTTGCTTGCTGCTTTCGGTGGTTGCTGTGCTGTTACGGTGGTTCTGTGCTGCTTTCGGTGTTGCTTGCTGCTGCTTCGGTGGTTGCTAGTGCTGTTTAGGGGGTTGCTGTGCTGCTTCGGTGGTTGCTTGCTGTTTCGGTGGTTGCTGTCTCTGTTTCCGGTGGTTGCTGTGTGCTTTGGTGGTTGTGTGCTGTTTCGGTGGTTGCTTGCTGATTTGGTGGTTGATGTGTTTGATGGTTGTTGACGTGTTTGGTGGTTGCTCTCTGCTTTCGGTCGTTGCTCTGCTGCTTTCGGTGGGTTTTCTGCTGCTTTCGGTGGTGCTGTGTGTTTGGTGGTTGCTGTGGGTTTTTGTGGTTGCTCTGCTGCTTTCGGTGGTTTTCTCTGTGTTTGGTGGTTGCTGTGCTCTTTCGGTGGTTTCTGTGCTTCTTTCGGTGGTGCTGGTGTTCTTTTCCCGGGGGTTGCTGTGCTTTTTCGGGGGTTTCTGCGCTCTGGCCCTTTCCGGGGGTTGCGTGCTCTTTCGGTGGTTGCTGTCTGCTTTTTGGTTGCTCTCTGTTTCGGGCTTGCCTTTCTGCTTTTCGGTGGTTTCTCGCTGCTTTTGGTGGGGTTTCTTTGCTCTTTCGGTTTGCTGTGCTGTTTCCCGGGGGTTGCTGTTGCTTTTGGTGGTTTCCCTTCCTCTCTCCTTCCCGGTGGGTTTCTTGCTGTTTCGGTGGTTGCTGTTCTCTTTCTGTGGGGCCCGCGCTTCCTTTTTCGTTGTCTGCTCTTTTGGGGGTTGCTTTTTCTTTCGGGTTGCGTGCTCTTTCGGTGGTTGCTGTGCTCTTTTTTGGTTGCTCGCTGCTTTCGGGGGTTTTTCTCTTTTGGTGGTTGCTTGCTGCTTTCTGGGTTTCTCTGCTGCTTTCGGTGGGTTTCCCTTTTCGCTTTCCCGGTGGTTGCTGCGCTTTCTGGTTGCTGTGCGGGTTTCGTTGGTTGCTGTCTGCTTAGGTTGTTGATATGATGATTTAGGTTGTTGATGTGATGATTTAGTGGTTGATATGATGATTTAGGTGGTTGATGTGATGATTTAGTGGTTGATATGATGATTTAAGTGGTTGATGTGATGATTTAGGTGGTTGATGTGATGATTTAGTTGGTTGATGTGATGATTTAGGTGGTTGATGTGATGATTTAGTTGGTTGATATGATGATTTAAGTGGTTGATGTGATGATTTAGGTGGTTGATGTGATGATTTAGGTGGTTGATGTGACTTACTATTTAAGGTTGTTGATGTGATAATTAAGGTGGTTGATGTGATGATTTAGGTGGTTGTTGTGATGATTTAGGTGGTTGATGTGATGATTTAGGTGGTTGATGTGATGATTTAGGTGGTTGATATGATGATTTAGGTGGTTGATGTGATGATTTAGGTTGTTGATGTGATGATTTAGGTGGTTTATGTGATGATTTAGGTGGTTGATGTGATGATTTAGGTGGTTTATGTGATGATTTAGGTGGTTGATGTGATTATTTAGTTGGTTGATATGATGATTTAGGTGGTTGATGTCATGATTTAGGTGGTTGATATGATGATTTAGGTGGTTGATGTGACTTACGATTTAGGTGGTTGATGTGACTTACGATTTAGGTGGTTGATGAAGTATGGCCCCAGCTGCTCATCAACACACTGTTCCCATCCATAGGGAAGCTGATCTCCGACACAGTCTGCAAATGTCTGGGGCTTGGTAAATCTGAAGGAATAAACGCCAGTATTATAAATGGTGACAGATATCATACATTTATCATAAATCAAAAGGAGGGGCAAATAGGTCAAAGATTAAATTGCAAGTCGGAGTAACATAGCTTTAAATACACAGGACATCTATACGTCATACAGGGGGCGCCACACTACCTCATACAGGGGAGCCACACTACCTCATACAGGGGGAGCCACATTACCTCATACAGGGGGAGCCACACTACCTCATACAGGGGGAGCCACACAACCTCATACAGGGGGAGCCACACTACCTCAGACAGGGGGAGCCACACTACCTCATACAGGGGGAGCCACACTACCTCATACAGGGGGAGCCACACTATCTCATACAGGGGGAGCCACACTACCTCATACAGGGGAGCCACACTACCTCACACAGGGGGAGCCACACTACCTCATATGGGGGAGCCACACTACCTCATACAGGGGGAGCCACTCTACCTCACACAGGGGAAGTCACACTACCTCATACAGGGGGCGCCACACTACCTCATACAGGGGGAGCCACACTACCTCATATGGGGGGAGCCACACTATCTCATATGGGGGGAGCCACACTACCTCATACAGGGGGCGCCACACTACCTCATACAGGGGGAGCCACACTACCTCATATGGGGGGAGCCACACTATCTCGTACAGGGGGAGCCACACTACCTCATACAGGGGGAGCCACACTACCTCATACAGGGGGAGCCACACTACCTCATACAGGGGGAACCACACTACCTCATACAGGGGGAGCCACACTACCTCACACAGGGGGAGCCACACTATCTCGTACAGGGGGAGCCACACTACCTCATACAGGAAGTCACACTACCTCATACAGGGGGCGCCACACTACCTCATACAGGGGGAGCCACACTACCTCATATGGGCGAGCCACACTACCTCATACAGGGGGAGCTACACTACCTCATACAGGGGAAGTCACACTATCTCATACAGGGGGAGCCACACTACCTCATACAGGGGGAGCGACACTAACTCACACAGGAGGAGCCACACTACCTCATACAGGGGGCGCCACACTACCTCATACAGGGGGAGCCACACTACATCATACAGGGGGAGCCACACTACCTCATACAAGGGGAGCCACACTACCTCATACAGGGGAAGTCACACTACCTCATACAGGGGGCGCCACACTACCTCATACAGGGGGAGCCACACTACTTCATACAGGGGGAGCCACACTACCTCACACAGGGGGAGCCACTCTACCTCATACAGGGGGAGCCACACTACCTCATACAGGGGGAGCCACACTACCTCATACAGGGGAGCCACACTACCTCATACAGGGGAGCCACACTACCTCATACAGGGGGAGCCACACTACCTCATACAGGGGAGCCACACTACCTCATACAGGGGAAGCCACACTACCTCATACAGGGGGAGCCACACTACCTCATACAGGGGAGCCACACTACCTCATATAGGGGGAGCCACACTACCTCATACAGGGGGAGCCACACTACCTCATACAGAGGGAGCCACACTACCTCATACAGGGGGAGCCACACTACCTCATACAGGGGAGCCACACTACCTCATATAGGGGGAGCCACACTACCTCAAACAGGGGGAACCACACTACCTCATACAGGGGGAGCCACACTACCTCATATAGGGGCCCATACAGGGGGAGCTACACTACCTCATACAGGGGGAGACACACTACCTCACACAGGGAGCCACACTACCTCATACAGGGGTAGCCACACTGTCTCATATAGGGGAACACTCGGGTCAAGCCTCGTGCTGACCAGCCAAACTCTTCATAAACTCTGGCCAAGCCTCATGCTGACCAGCCAAACTCTTAAACTCTGGCCAAGCCTCATGCATGCTGACCAACCAAACTCTTAAACTCTGGTCAAGCCTCGTGCTGACCAGCCAAACTCTTAAACTCTGGTCAAGCCTTGTGCTGACCAGCCAAACTCTTAAACTCTGGCCAAGCCTCATGCTGACCAGCCAAACTCTTAAACTCTGGTCAAGCCTCGTGCTGACCAGCCAAACTCTTAAACTCTGGCCAAGCCTCATGCTGACCAACCAAACTCTTAAACTCTGGTCAAGCCTCGTGCTGACCAGCCAAACTCTTAAACTCTGGCCAAGCCTCATGCTGACCAGCCAAACTCTTAAACTCTGGTCAAGCCTTTAATGTTGGAATGCTTGTCCACAGAACAGACCCATGTAAGATACTTTTAATTCCCTGCCAAATTAACAGACCTGAATGCTATACAAAGTTTTATAAAATTAACAAAGACCCATTAATGTCAAAAATCATAATTGAAATTTGCTAAGATGCTCATGCTTAGATTTTACCTCAAGTGATTTTATTTAACTCTGAGTTTAAACAAATACTGCCACAGTCTCTACCAACAGATAGTTACATGTAGCTATGGCCGACAATAAATAACACTATGCTTTGATTAGTAGACAGATTGTTGGGGTCGATGTTGTCCTGTTTTTCCCTTTGAGTGTACATGTTGTCCTGTTTTTCCCTTTGAGTGTACATGTTGTCCTGTTTTTCCTTTTGAGTGTACATGTTGTCCTGTTTTTCCCTTTGAGTGTACATGTTGTCCTGTTTTTCCCTTTGAGTGTACATGTTGTCCTGTTTTTCCCTTTGAGTGTACATGTTGTCCTGTTTTCCCTTGACTTGGCCTCTTGTAGATTTACTTGCTATACTACAGTATAGTAGACTCGCATAGATAGCATTCCATAAGCTGTAACTATCTCACAGCCTGAAGCGATCCCGAGATACACAGGCCACTGATACCACTAATACATATATCAGGGGGTACAGAACAGGGGCAGGGCTCGTCACAGGCCACTGACACCACTAATACATATATCAGGGAGTACAGAACAGGGGCAGGGCTCTACACAGGACACTGATACCACTAATACATATATCAGGGAGTACAGAACAGGGGCAGGGCTCGTCACAGGACACTGATACCACTATTATATATATCAGGGAGTACAGAACAGGGGCATGGCTCGTCACAGGACACTGACACCACTAATACATGTACATATATCAGGGAGTACAGAACAGGGGCAGGGCTCGTCACAGGACACTGACACCACTAATACATATATCAGGGAGTACAGAACAGGGGCAGGGCTCGTCACAGGACACTGATACCACTAATACATATATCAGGGAGTACAGAACAGGGGCAGGGCTCGTCACAGGACACTGACACCACTAATACATATATCAGGGGGTACAGGACAGGGGCATGGCTCGTCACAGGACACTGACACCACTAATACATATATCAGGGGCTACAGAAAAGGGGCAGGGCTCGTCACAGGACACTGATACCACTAATACATATATCAGGGAGTACAGAACAGGGGCAGGGCTCGTCACAGGACACTGATACCACTAATACATATATCAGGGGGTACAGAACAGGGGCATGGCTCGTCACAGGACACTGACACCACTAATACATATATCAGGGAGTACAGAACAGGGGCAGGGCTCGTCACAGGACACTGACACCACTAATACATATATCAGGGGGTACAGAAAAGGGGCATGGCTCGTCACAGGACACTGATACCACTATTATATATATCAGGGAGTACAGGACAGGGGCAGGGCTCGTCACAGGACACTGACACCACTAATACATATATCAGGGGGTACAGGACAGGGGCAGGGCTCGTCACAGGACACTGACACCACTAATACATATATCAGGGGGTACAGAACAGGGGCAGGGCTCGTCACAGGACACTGATACCACTAATACATATATCAGGGGGTACAGAAAAGGGGCATGGCTCGTCACAGGACACTGACACCACTAATACATGTACATATAACAGGGGGTACAGAACAGGGGCAGGGCTCTACACAGGACACTGATACCACTAATACATATATCAGGGGGTACAGAATAGGGGCAGGGCTCGTCACAGGACACTGATACCACTAATACATATATCAGGGAGTACAGAACAGGGGCAGGGCTCTACACAGGACACTGATACCACTAATACATATATCAGGGGGTACAGGACAGGGGCAGGGCTCTACACAGGACACTGACACCACTAATACATAGATCAGGGGGTACAGAACAGGGGCATGGCTCGTCACAGGACACTGATACCACTAATACATATATCAGGGGGTACAGGACAGGGGCAGGGCTCTACACAGGACACTGATACCACTATTATATATATCAGGGGGTACAGAACAGGGGCAGGGCTCGTCAGAATTCAAAGAGACCCTGTGTTTTAATAGGTAACTTACCTGTCAATTTACCATGAAATTCTCATAAAATGTTCAATTTATTTGAATTATACTTAAATTGGTCTACCTTCCTTGTGCCCACATTAAAGTCTTCCTAGTACACTACTAGTTAAAAATTATCTCTATTATTGAAACAAATGGAACATCTTACAGTTTCAGTAAAATATATCATAGTACAAAATGGTCATTTCTTTTAATTCATAAATTTATTTATTGTTTGAATATTGTTTATTTTGATTCATTTAATATTGTCTGAAGGATTGTAAATTGTAAATTGGTAAAAAAAATATGTCTGACAGAACAGGTGAAAGCTCTTCAACAAATAAATAGGATTAATACTATGATTATGAAGAGAAGGGGATATATTCGTTGGGAGGAATACAGGGTATCCGAGGAGTAACAACTAATCTGGGGTTATTTTACATAGAATATGTAGTATGAACTTGGTCGGACCAAACAAACTGTTCCCCTTGCAGGGCCAGGACCCACCATTAATACAGAAGTAATTGGTTCTCCTCTACTCAAGAGTGCTTCAGAATAAATCCATTCATTCCTACAGAAGAAGATCAATTTAAAAGTAATTACTTTATTTTCTCTATTGGGACGTACGTCCTGTCCCTCAGCCTCAGACCCCTAGGGAGCAAGACCCACCGTTTATACAAAATTGGTTCTTATTCACCCAATTAAGGATCCTTTCATTCATACAGAAGAAGTTGGTGTAAATTTCCCCTGTTTAGTCCTGCCCCTCAGACCCCTAGGTCTTTTTTCACCCAAGGATGCTCCACATTAAATTTGGTTGAAACCTAAAAATGGACAGCAGACACTGTGCCACACTGATAGATGTTTTGCTATAAAACCACCATTAAATACATCTCAGCCTGACCTATTTGAAAGTAGGTCAAGGTCATTCATTTGAACAAACTGGTAACCCTTCATCCCAGCATGCTATTGGTCCAATATCATTATCATGGGCCTCCTGGTTATGAAGAAGAATTCATTAAAAGGTTTTAACACATTTGACCCCTAAGACCTTCAAAGAAGGTCAATGTCAATCTTGGTAGCCCTTCATTCAAACATGCTACTAGCCCAATATCAAAATCCTAGCCCAGGGCCTCTTGGTTATTAATGAAGTCATCAAAGTTTTTAAGCCATTTGACCACTGTGACCTTGAAATCAGGTCAAGGTCATTCATTTGAACAAACTTCATAGTCTTTCATTCCAGCATGCTAATTGCACAATATCCTAGCCCTGGGCATCATGGTAATTGAGAAGTTTAAGTTAAAAGTGTAAATTGTTTATTGAGGGACGACGGACAAAAGGCAAATTTTGGCCACTTGAGACTTGTAACATCACAGGTGACCTAAAAACAAGACCAAGATATATGGTATTATGCTTTGAGCTTTTATGTATTTTTTCTGTATTTTTTCTATCTGTATCTTTTTTATCCCATTTAAATTGTTGCTAGCCCCTGTTGTAAAACACATTCATGAGTATGATCTGCATCATATTCACGTTAAATTACCTGTAATTATAAAATACACGCAAAGTGACCACCAGGCTACATGTTAGCAATTCGCTTTCTGATAGATTTAACTAAACTAAACCCGTTTTTACACATTCTAACATGTAAGGATATAATACTGAAACATCCAAGCTAGGAGGGACTTGTGTCGGTTTTGCTATCATTTTCCAACTAATCGTTTTTTCTTTCACAGTGGAACATTTCATATTCTAATATAATCTAAATTGTGATTTTTTTTTTAATTCATTACAATAATTTTATTTGTTTGATTTCCTTGTCCATATTCTGCTTTGGTATGTTGGTGGGAGGTGGTTGATATTGTAATGTGGATGGAAGGTGGTTGAAGGCGCTTTGTACATATATTGAAAGAGTGCTACTTATTTGACTATTCATGGGCTTTATATAGGGGTCGGATCCGGGTATACATGCATCTCCAAGGAGATCAGAAGCACAAACTAAAATGTTGGCAATTCTTTAGATACAATGCCCGGAACACACTGTAATCAACTAATCATAGGGGAATATGGATTTCTGAAAACTAAAATTCTGTATGTATTTTTTTAAATTTTAATTTGAAGCTTTTTAGCTTACACTGTCAGCTTTAAACAAATCTGCAGGAGAGGCCTGAAACATGTTTTGATAGCAACTGAAATTGTAAACTTTTTAGTTGTAGTGTTCGAATTCATAATCAAGTGAAAAAGATCAAGACAAGTGGCCTACAGGGCCTGCATCGCCCACCTGGATATTTCAGTAATCATGGCAAAATACTGTATTCTCAGTTATATTTCAAGTAATGAAGTATATTTTCCTACTTTTGAACTGCCTTTCCAGCTTTCCCAACAAGAGTTCAAACTACAGGTGGACTAAATCTTGTCATTCTTTTTCTCTTTTTTTCTGGCTATATATCCCTTATTTGGCCCTAATTTCTCCCACCCCAATGGTGTCACATCCTTCATTTATATAACATACAACATTGCTTAATAATTCTCCAGAACAAATTTCATCAAAATCCATTAAGTTGTTCAGGACTAGTAGCATTTGAAAAATATTTAGCCTTCAGACAAGGTGAGGTAAAAAATTGTTATAATATACTATAAAGGCAATTACGTATACCTATAATGTGTAAATTACAGTCGGAAAATTCCCATTTTCAAAATCGTCCGAGATGTTGTCGATATTTGGCTACATTCAAAGTTTCATCAAACTTGGTTGATATTCACTCCAGTTATCATGTTCACAAGGTTATTGTTGACAGACGAACGGGCGCCGGATGTTGGACGCCATGGTATGGCATAAGCTCCCTTTCGTCCTTTGTTGTGGAAACAAGCTCACGTTAGGTTTCGCCTAATAATCACTTCAAACATATGTACACTATCAACCAGCTCGGCCATTTTTGTGTCACCTAAATCTCAGCAATGACAAACTAATCGAAAGTATTCTACTTTCATTTTAAATATCGAATGTAAAAACATATTGAGATTTCATTTATCAATTTCCATTTCGAAAATCCGAGACTAAAAACGGTATTTGATTGTCGAGGGCAATTTTTATCAACACAACAGCTTGAGGTGACTTTCCAATGTCGCATAAACTAGAGTGTATATGAGTTACCTCCCCTCGCACACTCCAGGATGCAAGCGTAATAGTTTGCACAGAAAACAGTTCGGAATACTCTGGGATAAAACATATCACTATAAAAGATACATAAACTGGAATGGCTATTTGCATTATATCAGATTTATTTTGGCTCTTAGCGAATTGACCATGCCAGGTCATCATTATTTGGGTCAGTGGGTTTGGTGTTTGAACGATCAATTATGGAAAGTGTTGAATGAAAACGGTCTGTGAACACAAAGAAAACTATATCTAAACGATATTACAGTATCGGAATTAAAGTCTGGAGTATCTAGGTCACAAATATTTCATTTGAAAGTTGTAGACATTTGTCGATATCGGTCTGGCAGCTGTCTTTTGGAGCCCCTAAATGGGGTATCTGCAGCTGTCGCCTGATGTTTAAAAGTTCGATTTTAACAACATTCAGTCAGTAATTAAAGTAGACAATTGAATTATCAGAAAACCCTATTTATCTCACTAAAGTTATATTCAGTCTGATCTGTTTGCCAAAATTAAATACAGGGGTGTAAAAATTTCACTTGCCTGACGCCCCGGGCGACCAAAATCTGAGTTCGGGCAAGCCAAAAATGTTTGTACACTTCTCCGGGACAAGTAAGATTTTTCTATCTCTAAAATGATTTTTGTGTTTGATTTCCTGAATTCTGTGTGATTAGGAATTATCAGAATGACAGTAGTGTAGAAATATGCTTAAACATATTAAAATAAACAATTATTAGTTGAATTATCTTTATTTTCCTTGTTGATAGATCAAATTTTCGAGGTGGGAAAAGTAGGTCGCTGGTGGCACTCTGGAGCCTCCACTTCACGAACGTTTTTATGACTTTCAAACTGATGAAATAAAAGAAACTGTAGCTGAAGTATGAAATAATGTTTGAAAGAGGTTACTTACTGTAATACTTGACCAAATGTTCTTATTAGACAAAGGCAATAATTTTTTATCTGTAAAACAATCTTTGTTTATCAAACAGAAGTTTGATTTGTGTGACTAATACAGGGTTCATACGGATTTTGTCAAACCAAATTCAAGGCCTTTTCAAGGCTTTTTCAATGTCTTAATTAAATATTCAAGGCCCATTTTACCCATCATCTAAGTCATCTTGAGAGGAAACGAGAACAAAAAGGAAACTTATAACTATCCACTTGATAAAAATACAACTTGACATGGTAATTATTAACGTCTGTAGGGGAGGCGACATGGACAAAGTTGAATCCAAATGATCAGTGGCCAGGGTTTCACTTATCCTAATGAAACCTTAATATTCAAGGCTTTTTCAAGGCTGTAAACCAATTTTCAAGGCTTTTCAAGGCCTATGGTGAAATTCAAGGCTTTTCAAGGCCTAAGGTGAAATTCAAGACTTTCTCAAGGCCAGTGCTAACCCTGTAATATTCGGAGTGGAAACCGTAGCAGAATTAAGGAATTAACAAAAAATAAGAAAAAGAGACAATAATATATAACTGCATTTTGAATTAAAATACATAATCTTTTCTTTCAATCATGGATTGTTAATATTTTCTATTCATTTAATATCAAATGAATAATTTTTTATATGGACTTTTTGTAACAGAGTGCAGGACTAATTAAATTTAAATCACTGCCTCCGCTAGGGATCGAACCTTGGACCTCTTGCTTACAAGTCTTACGCTGAACTGGTCGAGCTAAAGAGAAGATCTCTCTTTACCTGAGCGGTATATTGCGGCTAGTATTTACCACGGTTACATACTCCCCCTCCATGAAAGAACTCGTCCAGGAGTTTCCAGGAGTAACAGCGATGCTTCTGGAGCAATCCTGAGTATTTTCCCCGGGTCCCTACATGGGCGCCAATGTAATAGAGCACAGGATTAATTAAATTTAAATCACTGCCTCCGCTAGGGATCGAACCCGGGACCTCTGGCTTACTAGTCTTACGCTCAACCGATCAAGCTAAAAGCGAAGTAAATCCAGTCAAAGGTAAAAACATGATAAGTGCAGAAGTATATAGTCATAAAAAATGCTGGCCCATGGTTTGGGAAATTAGCCCTACTTTCTGGTCTAGATACGCCCAATGACCCGTGTTAATGTCAAATCATTTGAAGCTCTGAAGGGTGCGAAAAAGCACTGGTCCACTCGTCCTGGACGAGTTAAATTTGGCTGGGGACAAGTGAATCAATGTCGTCGTGCACTTGTCCCTGGTGACGAGTAAATTTCAAAAGAAAATAATAAATATATCGTGTTTATAGATACTGTCTTTATTCCACGAAATCTAGACAAATTTCTAAACAATTTAGGATTAAATCATACTTAAAGTAAGCGCCATCGAGCAGTGAGCTCTCTCTCCGTGATTGCTCTGCAGAAGTGTCTACGTGATACTGATGCATTCATGTGATCAAGAAGGGCGAGACTAATACAGGTAAATGACAAATAAATCCGGACCCGATATCATATCAAATACGACAATTTCTAATGGCACTCAGAATGACAATATTTGAACACTAGCGAGTCACACTTCTATACACTTTTATATCTCATTTTTGTGTATTCTATCAAGTTTTTGTGTATTCTAATACCTGATATAAAAAAGTATCACAGGCGAATATATGATTAAACTTTATTTAACACATTGAAAACATATTTACATGGGTTTTGTGTGTTTTTTTTAAATTGAAAATTAGAAGTCAAAGGCACGAGTAGTTCTCATGAGGCACTCGTCCCCTTAGATGAGTGCTTTCAAAAATATTTTTCTCACAATGCTCTGCTAAAGCAACACCCGACACTTGCTAACGGCATTTATAAATAGTTCTTTTACTATTTCACACGCCAACACGTGTAAATTTAATATATAACATGTCGTTTTACTATTTTACATGTCAACATGTTTCAATACAATATATTTTGTGTTGTTTAACTATTTTACATGTCAACACGTTTAAATACAATATATTTTGTGTTGTTTAACTATCTTATATGTCAACACATTTAAATACAATATATCACATGTTATTGTACTATTTTACATGTCAACACGTGTTTAAACAATCTAACATTTTGTTGACATTTGACCAATAACAACTACAAGTTATCTCCCCTTACTCATTTAGACCAAAAACACATGCTGGAATGCGAGTTATTTTCAAGCTGTCCGTGTTGTTTCTGGCCGGGATTCGATGTTTTACAGTCGCAATGTGTATCATTTTACATGTTAGAGTCATCAGAATTATAAAATACACCAATCTTTGTCTGTAACCGCCGAATTCACCACACGAGCCTGTTGCATGTTATGTTAAAACACAACACTCACCTGTCCCTCGGGTCGATCCAGGTTGTTTGCCGATTGGAATGGTCTATAAAGAACAGTTTTCCGTCGTAGTCACGGCATTCCTCCCATCCATCTGGCAGGGGTAATACCCCGGCACGATTCCTTGGCATATTTCATCGACAACGGTTTTGTTTTACCTCCGAATCGTAATCTCTTTCAACCGATCCTCCATTTTTCTTTTCTGCCATTCCTGATTAGCATGCGTGACGTCACAGAATCCATTCATTTCGTCACGGGGTCAGCCAATCAGAGCGATCCTGGAATTCCTTCCAGATATTATTTCAAAGTTTTAAATTAAGAATTAACCACGAACATACGTCCTACAATTTATGCATAATTTATGCATGAACTGTCAATCAATGTAACTATATACTGCACAGTATGCTATCCTATACGTCCTGGCCATAAAGACTTGGCCAGACATTTAATTAATAATATACTTTGATCACCAATATTACTAGAGACGTTTATATGTTTTATTATACGTCTCTGGTCGGATTGACATCAGTTTCGGAATTATATAAGATATACTATTACAGGTACACAACGTCGCGACACGGACTACACTATCAGGCATAGATATGTATACAATATGACAATACATTGTGGAACAGATGCATTAATTGATTATAAATTAATTATCAGAGATTTTAATAATCTATTAGATTCCTCTGTCGGCGTCAATAAAAAAAAATATTTAGATAATATAATAGATCTAATCAATTAATTTCTAGTTTTAATAATTGAATTAATATTAAGGGATGATTTCTAATTATTATGAATTATTTTTTATATTAATTATGATATTGATGAATAAGTTCTTTGATACAGTAAAACTCTGATAAATCGAAGTCGACGGGACCAAGCAAAATATTCGACTTATCCGATGGTTCGACTTATCCGTGTGTATACAGAGACAAAATACCCGAGTATCATTGGCTGTATGCTTTATAAATGCTTGATAACATGGTCGGACATAACCATTAAACAATAATAAAGAAATTAATTCTACATGATGACAAATATATATATGTTCAGGGGCCGCGGTGGCCGAGTGGTTAAGGTGTCCCGACACTTTAACACTAGCCCTCCACCTCTGGGTTGCGAGTTCAAAACCTGGCACGTCCTTAAATGACCCTGGCTGTTAATAGGACGTTAAACAAAAACAAACCAAAAAAATATATATATTCCTTTATTTCACGTCCTGTTCATTTTCATTTTCCCCGTGAGTAGAATTATTACGATAATGGTGATGATAACTTTTGGAATTATTTTGAAAATGATTATAACGATGATGAACGATTTGGATGATGATGGTGATGATGATGATGATGATGATGGTGGTGGTGGTGGTGGTGGTGATGGTGATGATGATGATGATGATGATGATGGTGGTGGTGGTGGTGGTGGTGATGGTGATGATGATGATGATGATGATGACAAAACTAGACCGTCCTCATAGATGTTGATAGACCGTCCTCATAGATGTTGATAGACCGTCCTCATAGATGTTGATAGACCGTCCTCATAGATGTTGATAGGCCGTTATAAACAATACAACACTAGGCCGTCCTCATAGATGTTGATAGACCGTCCTCATAGATGTTGATAGGCCGTCCTCATAGATGTTGATAGACCGTCCTCATAGATGTTGATAGGCCGTCCTCATAGATGTTGATAGACCGTCCTCATAGATGTTAATAGGCCGTCCTCATAGATGTTGATAGACCGTCCTCATAGATGTTGATAGACCGTCCTCATAGATGTTGATAGGCCGTTATAAACAATACAACACTAGGCCGTCCTCATAGATGTTGATAGGCCGTCCTCATAGATGTTGATAGACCGTCCTCATAGATGTTAATAGGCCGTCCTCATAGATGTTGATAGGCCGTCCTCATAGATGTTGATAGGCCGTCCTCATAGATGTTGATAGGACGTTATAAACAATACAACACTAAACCGTCCTCATAGATGTTGATAGACCGTCCTCATAGATGTTGAGAGGCCGTCCTCATAGATGTTGATAGGCCGTCCTCATAGATGTTGATAGACCGTCCTCATAGATGTTGATAGGCCGTCCTCATAGATGTTGATAGACCGTCCTCATAGATGTTGATAGGCCGTCCTCATAGATGTTGATAGGCCGTCCTCATAGATGTTGATAGGCCGTCCTCATAGATGTTGATAGGCCGTCCTCATATATGTTGATAGGCCGTCCTCATAGATGTTGATAGGCCGTCCTCATAGATGTTGATAGGCCGTCCTCATAGATGTTGATAGGACGTCCTCATAGATGTTGATAGGACGTCCTCATAGATGTTGATAGGACGTTATAAACAATACAACACTAAACCGTTCATGAGTTTAATAGGAAACGTGCACTTTTAAACAGAATACTTTCCGATTTACCATAAAATTTATTAATTGCAGCATTTTACACCTTAATGGAAAATGTGTCTACCTGTGTCACGTGGTATGTACGTGGTGAGATGATTTCGAAGATTCCACCATGCATTGAGAGTTGTAAAGCATCCCTCTACAGAGCCCGTTCCAAGACTTTGCCAACACTTCCTTCTACACAACCAGAAGTGGACATACAGGGCGCCTGGTCGGAAACGTTAGCAGGAGACTCTGTGATGATACTGACAATAATGGTCACCGAATCATGATTTTTGCTACTGATGACAGTCTGAGAAAATTGTGTGATTCTTCTATTGTGTTTGGAGACGGAATTTTATTTTTGCCCAGGAGATTTTAGCCAGTTATAAACTTGGTTCCCCTTGTTGTTGTCTGTACTACCAAACAGACGTTCAGGAGACTTTACTTATATAGATTCTGTGGCTCAGAGGAACTTAGTTTTTGCTCCAGAGACAGTCATGTAGGATTTTGAGATATCAGGATTTGAGGAATGCCGTGTAAACTGTTTCCTACAGTGAGTGTGAAAGCATGCTTTTTCCATTACACACAGTGGATCTGGAGGAAAGTACAAGGATGTGGGCTGGCTGGGCGCTATAGACAGGATGATCAATTAAAAACTCTAGTTATACGTGTAGCTGTGCTACCATTGGTGTCCCTTGATCAAGTGGAGGATGTGGGCTGGCTGGGCGCTATAGACAGGATGATCAACTAAAAACTCTGGTTAGACGTGCAGCTGTGCTACCATTGGTGCCCCTTGATCAAGTAGAGGATGTGGGCTGGCTGGGCGCTACAGACAGGATGATGAACTATAAACTCGAGTTAGACGAACAGCTGTGCTACCATTGGTGCCCCTTGGTAAAGTAGAGGATGTGGGCTGGCTGGGCGCTATAGACAGGATGATCAACTATAAACTCGAGTTAGACGAGCAGCTGTGCTACCATTGGTGCCCCTTGATAAAGTAGAGGATGTGGGCTGGCTGGGCGCTATAGACAGGATGATCAACTAAAAACTCGAGTTAGACGAACAGCTGTGCTACCATTGGTGCCCCTTGGTAAAGTAGAGGATGTGGGCTGGCTGGGCGCTATAGACAGGATGATCAACTAAAAACTCTAGTTAGACGTGTAGCTGTGCTACCATTGGTGCCCCTTGATAAAGTAGAGGATGTGGGCTGGCTGGGCGCTATAGACAGGATGATCAACTAAAAACTCTAGTTAGACGTGTAGCTGTGCTACCATTGGTGTCACTTGTTAGACGTGTAGCTGTGCTACCATTGGTGTCCCTTGTTAGACGTGTAGCTGTGCTACCATTGGTGTCCCTTGTTAGACGTGTAGCTGTGCTACCATTGGTGTCCCTTGGTAAAGTAGAGGATGTGTGGGTTTCTGCCCTTGACGACAACGAAGACATTAGCCCTGTAACTACCCGATTTAACGACTATGTTAAGGAAACTTGGGTTGAGGGACAGCACATATTTGTGGAACCACTACGACAATGATGGCCCACAAACAACAAATAATATTGAGGGATGGTACAGCAAGGTCAACAAGCTTTGTCAGCATGCTCACCCAAACATCTTCGTTGCTGTTCAACTGCTGGAGAAGATTCAAGCTACCGATGAAGCCAAGATGATCCAGCTTTCGGCAGGAGGTAAACAAAGACCAAATAAGAGGAAATACCGCCACATTGACTCTCGGTTAAGTCATCTGAAGGGTCGGACCGGTACAGAAATGGTAAAATTGATGTGCTTACTTAATTATGCTGATGCTGCATATACAGTGAAAGAACTAGTTTCATTAACTATGTTACACACGAAAAGCGAGTGCATTCATGTACTGTTTAATATGCATCGTGAAAAAACATTCTAGTGCTGAGTGAAATTAGTTCAACTCTTCTTATATATGTTTTTTAGTGTTTAGTTAATATATATTTATATTCAAAATAATTGAAAAATAGTGGCTATGTTCAAAAATCTAGTTACTTTATGTGTCCTTTCTCATGTATGCTTGCATATATATGTACACTGTATATTGAAAATCTGGTTGATTTTGTGTTGTTACTGAAAACATGTTCTATGTGAAATAAAAATACATGTATTACTGAATTGTTTCCCTTAATATATCATGATGACATTCTCAAAAATGTAAGAAGTTTTATGAAGCAGTCTATAGCCTTACCTGTAATTATCTCCTATTGCTCTACCTTTAACACCTAGTCTCACTTGGCCAGCAGAATACCTTACCTGTATGAGTGTACGACAAAAGCCCCCTCGGACATTAGCCCCTGGGACAAAATCCCCTCCGGACGAAATTAATATATTTCTTTTCAGGAGAATACAACACCAATGAAAAACATACCAAACACCTGTTTAACAGCTTATTGTTTATGTACCAGTTCTGTTATTTTAGAAAATTCGCCTAAGTGCCATTTATATCGACACTTGGTAAGTGATGTTGTATTACAAAGTTATTTGACTAAATATATACCAAAGAAAAATCGTATTGTATTGACAAAAATGAGGTTATCAGCACATAACTTGTGTATTGAGTCAGGACGTTATTCTAATATAGTTAGGAGTGAACGTATCTGTAAATGTTGTGATCCTAATCGTGATCTTGAGGATGAATTCCATTTTTTCCTTGTATGTCCAGTTTATCAATATCTAAGGCAGAAATTTATACAAAAAATATTATTGGAAAAAGCCATGTGTATTTAAGCTTTTCCAACTATTAAGCACAACAAATGTAAAGGAACTAAATCTTTTAAGTAAATTTGTGTACGACGCAAATAATTTGAGAAAATCTCTGATGTAATGATGTTGTCCATTCTCTAATTAATTGATATAATTATATGTGCAGTGTCCCGTATGTACGCCAACTGAATTTTGTACTATTACATCTGTACAATGCAAATGAGCTGTAAAGCTAAATGCAATAAAGAATTTGATTGATTTGAAGTAGTTGTTACATTGCAGAAGCAAAATTCAGAATGTTGGCTAAGTGAGAAGACACCGTATCATCGTATTAATCCCCCACCACCCCCTTCCTCCGGCCATGGAAGATTTTACCTACAACTAACTTTTCAACTTTGTTTATTCCTTCTCTTTACGAAAATATAATGTATAGAAAGAACATGTTTACAACATTCAACAAATACAATACATATGGAGGACAAATCATATAACTTTTTTAAACGTTACGTTGATAAATTTACATAAATTCCTTAAAGTTTTGATATTGGTATAGAGTTCATTAGCTTTGAAACTTAACAATATTAGGTATAGTATAAAAGTATTTCTGAATATATAATTTTCGTTCAACAGTCAAAAATGTGCATTTTAATAAATAATAAAATTCATCACCGATGTCATTGGTATCGCAGTGTGGACAAATTCTATTTGATAATTTACATTGTGCCATCTTCCAGTTTCTACAATGAATTTATGGTTACTTGTTCTAAATTTACAGGGCAACTTTCTTTCGTTGTCATTTAGTATATCAAAGTATTTTTCAAAATTGCATTCTTTTTTTTTTATATATATATTCTATAACAAACTGACATCGAAGTGTTAAAAATATCACTTTCCCATTATTGTAAAAAACGATCGTACAATGTTTGCTTTACTTTAACTTTTACCCATTGAGGGTTCAAATTGCCTTGAAACTGTGAATTCCATATACATTAAACAGAATTGGTTTAAAATGTTTTGTATCAAATCTTTAAACATGTATCTTCAATACCAGTACAGATTTTGATTCTACAGATTCTTTTATTTCCTTGTGTTACAAGACACATTGGAGAGTAGACATATACATATACAATAATACAATAGTACAGATAGTGATGGACAATCATACCATTATATCAATCAACATGTTATACATATATTTACATCTTTCTACAGAAAAACACATTGCATGGTATATCATTAAATAATAGCAGAACGCAGTACATTTCCTTAAATGATATCATTCATATTAAATGATAATCATAGTGTTTATACACTGGTACTTAACCATTAATTCCAGTGTTTAGCGATTATATAGAATTTTACATATTCAATTAAAAATTGGTTCATATTAGCTTAATAAGGACCACTGATTGGTAGCTAGGAAGTACAGTGATATATACTTTATATCATATAATTATACCATCTCAACCATTCGACATGTCTTTTAGACTTATATATAATTCATATAAAATTACAGCTCTGGTGTGTTTGCCCTTAGAATATACACGCAGATATAGAATTATTAAATATTGGTTCAAACTACTCGACACAAAAAACTGTATTTTGAATACTGCATATGATTTTTTATTAAGTAAAAACACTGGTTTATGTTTTAATTGGGTACACGGTGTAAAGGAGTTATTATGCTCTTTAGGTTTCGGCGAAATATGGTTCAGTCAATCACCAAATAACTCTGAAACTATTTTACCTTGTATACGACAAAGAATTTTTGACCAAGCCCAACAGTATTTGAGAGATGCATTAGAAAAGTCCTCGAAATGTGTTTTATATAAACATATTGTGGATAATTTTTCTATTCAGGTTTATTTAACTAAGTATATACCTATGAAATTCAGAATATGTCTATCAAAACTACGCATGTCTGCGCATTCCTTAGCAATCGAAACTGGCCGCTTTAACAATATTGATCGAAATTTGAGACACTGTTTAATTTGTAAATCAACGACTGAGATAGAAGATGAATACCATTTTGTATTAATATGTAATAAGTATACCAATTTAAGAAAACGCCTCATTAAGAAATACTATTGGCAAAAGCCTTCAATGTTTAAATTAATACAGTTATTAAGTGTACAAAATATCAAAGAATTAAGTCGCTTAGGCAAATTTATATTTAAAGCAAACAAAATCCGATCTTTATATCTTTAATCCGTACTCCACTTTGTATTTGTAGTGTAGCATTGCTGTTCTATGCCATTATCATGTATTGTTTTGTTTATAATATGTACTTATGGGCCATATGGCCTACAGTCAATAAAGAAATTGAAATTGAAAATTGAGTTTGTATAAAATGTTTTTATTTTTATCTATTTATCTATCCCAGCATGTATCTCATTGTTTTAGGTACATATACGTTCTATGAATAAGCATGCACTACATGAAGCCAGTCAGCTTGTATTTTTTCAAAACTATGATTTCAATCTGACAAAATGAACAATGACCAATTGTTGTTTTCTTTGTTGTCCTTTTTGGATACCGGCAAATATAAATGATGTGTGTGTAATGAACACACGTGTCGTACATGCTATTCAATTTTCTATTCAATTCAATTTTTTATTCACTTTAGGCCATACAGCCTATTAGTATATACAGAATTCATTTGTAACATCGATAATGATGATTATTCACTCGGGCAACAAACTGAAGCGGGTGCTATTACGTCACACATAAGCTGCTTGCGTTGTCCACGTGACTACTATTTTTGTGCACGTGTTGTTGCAGCAGTACAAGATGGAGAATATTACATTTGGTATTAAACTGACTTTATTTTTTTTTATGTTTCTGGTAGCAACAGAATATTCTTTTTATACTAGAATAGAAATACAGCACGACCCCTAATTTGTTAGTTACGTGACTCCGCCTATTGATAGATTTCGTCACCTGTCATCATCTTCCATTGAACACAAGTAGGCGGAAACGCGGGTTAGTTGACAGCTAGACAGGCGCCAAAGTTATGTAAACTAATCCAATTTAGACAACACCGCAGGTGGGCGGAGTCATGATATTCATGATAGTTTAAGTCGTTAATTGTACTAGAGTACCAAAAACAGCATCTAACGAGTGCCCAGCTAAGGGCTCCCCTGGTCACTCATTAAAACTATTGATCTTGGAATATACATAATTTGAATATTCATTTTATACTTTATACTTTTCAAGAAAAATAGGTAAAAAAAAGTTGGGAGAAAGATTCAGCAGTTGGTTTACCTACGTTTGTGATATTTAAATAAAACGTATATACCTGATATACAAGTCTCTGATTGTATTTATCTGCAGGTATAATACATAGACCAGAGACGTATATACCTGATATACAAGTCTCTGATTGTATTTATCTGCAGGTATAATACATAGACCAGAGACGTATATACCTGATATACAAGTCTCTGATTGTATTTATCTGCAGGTATAATACATAGACCAGAGACGTATATACCTGATATACAAGTCTCTGATTGTATTTATCTGCAGGTATAATACATAGACCAGAGACGTATATACCTGATATACAAGTCTCTGATTGTATTTATCTGCAGGTATAATACATAGACCAGAGACGTATATACCTGATATAGAAGTCTCTGATTGTATTTATCTGCAGGTATAATACATAGACCAGAGACGTATATACCTGATATACAAGTCTCTGATTGTATTTATCTGCAGGTATAATACATAGACCAGAGACGTATATACCTGATATACAAGTCTCTGATTGTATTTATCTGCAGGTATAATACATAGACCAGAGACGTATATACCTGATATACAAGTCTCTGTATAGACCAAGACTCGAGTACACTATAAGGTTTAGATTTGATCTTAACGTAAAATAAACCATTTTTTACTAAAGGTCAAATCATTTGACTTCAGCGCTAAAACACATAATGACAAAATAAATGACCTTAAGAACAATCTTATTCACTTTATGTACATATCATTTGACTTGACAGTTTGGTTTGCCATACACAAAACAGTTGGGTAAGCAATAGTTATTTTAACTCGAAAACTGGGTATGCAACACAAGCGAAACTAAGGGAGATAACCAGTCTAAAAAAAATCTTCTCATGCGCTGGAGGTGAGAAAATTCTACACTTCTCCTATAAAGCTAGCTTTTCTTGTGTGGGAGTAGATTCGAAAGTAGCCGATCTTGAACCAAAACAAATTTTATATCATTAAACATTATGAAAACTTGTATTGTTCGCTTAAAAATGACTATACCAATTTTAATGAAGATTTTTTGTTTTAAATTTTGTACAATTTTAATAAATGCGTTCCGTCTACTAGGCTGGTCTGCTAGACCCACTGGACGCTTCCGTCTGTCAGAAGTTTTGTTTACGTTTTGACAGCGAGACGGTTACGGGTTACACACTTGCTTCAAGTCCGTAAGACAGTTAGAAGGGCAAGACAAATTATCTGAGTTGTGAAGGTGAGTCAGTATTATCTATTTAGATGCTAATAATATGTCATAAGTATGCAGAAACGTTGAAAAACGAAATAATAAAAAAATCGTTGAAATCTGTCAAAATGAATGACACACTGCAGGCTGAGTGCAGCAACGATCGATATCAACATCGCAAATTAGACATATTGCGATTGTGATTTATCTTGTTAGATACAAATTAATTATCGTTATATTATAGATATCTAGCTGTATATCTATTTTCACCAAACTTACGAAAAAAACCGTTTTGGGGGTAAAATGCGATCCTCAAATGCATGTGCATGTTTATGAACAACATCTGGTCATATTGCAGTCAAATTTGATACAAAACAGTATTCCTAGTTCTTGAAGCGAAATATGAACATGTACCATACCTGTTTATTCAGTTACATTCACTGGTACTTGTGGACATGGTTATGATGTTTTTAATTTAAATGTTATATTATAGACGAGTAAATTACTGTATTACAATTGCAATCGCATGCTTAATTTGTAAAAAAAAATATATCGTACCTTGGCCTTATGAATACTAAGGCCATGGTACAATATATTTAAACTTAATAGAAACATCATAATCATGTCCACAAGTACCTGTGGTTACTTTCACATAATAATTCCATTTTTACCTAAATTTAGATAGCTGATTTTAAAAAAATCTTTTGAAATTTAGCATATATATGTTATTTTATTTAATGTAATGGCAAGCCTTCAAAAATTGCAGAGTAAATGCCATACATCTGTCATGTTATGCAGTGGTTTCTCTTCCTTAAAAATGATACCCTGTGTCACTAGGTTAGTTCAGATTCAACTCTCATCTGAATTAGATTTGTAAGTTAAGGATTTGTTTGTTATTTATACTATTTGGAGACCAATAAGGGAGATCAATGATTGTTTTAAAGGTTTTTTCCCTGAAATAACGCCGATATTGATTTTTATTGGAGACATAAATCATATTCTATATATGAAAACAACAAAAAAATTGTATAGGGTAATAATGTAGTTTAAAAGTATACATTATGATAATTTAAAAAAAAATCATTTTTTCATTTTACACAAAAAGTTTCACAGTTTTGTGCATATTGAATAAAAGGATTTGAAAAAAATACATGTGGTTGGAGACTAAGACAAGCTTGTTCATTTATCAGTTTGAATTTTCCTTAAAATGTTTTTCTCTTTGGAAACACATCAGTTGTAAAAATTGTCTTTCTGGTGGGGTCCCTAATTATGATGCACCATTTAGATCTAAAACTATCCCAAGTGAAAGAAGACATGAACTGAATGTAACCCAATGTAGTAAATCTTACATCAGAAATTCCAGATTCTGTATATCTGTCAGGGAGAGTACAATCAGTGTAAAAACAATACCAAGTGCATATATACATTGTACAGTACAGTCAACATTAGTTTTGTAAGCTTTATTAATAAATGATTAGTTTTCATCAAACTATCACTGATCTATATGTTTTATATTAAGCACATGGGATTTTTCAGTCTGACCATCCAGGCTCTGAATCACTGATCATAAACGTAAACAAAGTTTCATCTTTAATAAAAAAAAGAATAATTTTAAGCCTGTTAATAAACAGATTTAAAGTTTGTAAGCAACTAACCATTTATTCATGTTGATAGATATTCTAGCAACAAACATCACAATTAATAACCAGAGCGTCGTGTGAAGCCCATGCCCAAAAGGCACCATTTTGACCGAGAGATCAAGTGAAGGGACAGATCACATGATCGCTAAATTTAGCCCAATGTGATAAATCTTGTGGGAAAAAAACTACCAAGTTGTAAACAAAAATGAGTGTTGGCCATTATAAATACTGAAAGGAATTAAGAAAAATTGCGACCTCTTGCTCTCAAGGCAAACATCCTACCACTAGACTAAAGGGAATTTCCCACTAGTCTGAGCTAGTAAGGTGACCTTATAGTCTCTACTTTTACAGAACTTATGTTAAAACATGGTAGTGATATCATCTATTGTTATAGCGATGAAGTTGAGACATGGCTTCTATTATCACCTACAGCTGTGGAATAGTTGGAAACTATTCACCAGTAATCCAAGAACTATTCCACAGTTGAAGGTGATAAAAGTAGATCTGTCTCAACTCTATTTTATGCTATAATAATAGATTGTTTTGATTTTGAAAAAAACAAAAAATGAAAAAATAACATTTAATAATAAAAACATCTCCATAATCCCTGAGGAAGTTCACATTTAATAAATCCAGAATTCCAATAACACAACATTTTCTCCCCAAAAGAAATCACAAAAGCTCAACATTTTCCATCTTAGTATCGACACATTTCACGAGAATACCACTGAATTCCAGTAATTATTTCATAAAGTATATACTCCCTTGATACTTTGTTCTTTTTGTGTATTTCTGTTATAAATCAAGATCTTTGTCAGAAAAACAGAACATTTTCCCTTTTACTTCATATAAACCCTTTTTGACGGTTTGAAGCCTTTTTAGCTCACCTGCCCGAAGGGCAAGTGAGCTTATGCCGTGGCGCGGCGTCCGTCGTCCGGCCGTCCGTCCGGCCGGCCGTCCGTCCGGTGTCAACTTTTCCATTCAAACAACTTCTTCTCAATAACCAAAAGGCCCAGAGACCTAATATTGGACCTGTAGCATGCTGGGGTGAAGGGCTACCAAGTTTGTTCAAATGAATAATGTTGACCTTCATTCAAGGTCACAGGGGTCAAAAAGGCTAAAATCTTTAAACTACTTCTTCTCAATAACCAACAGTCCCAGGGAGTTGATATTGGGTGTGTAGCATGCTGGGGTGAAGGGCTATTAATTTTGATCAAATGAATGACCTTGACCTTCATTCAAGGTCACAGGAGTCAAAAAGGCTAAAATCTTTAAACGACTTCTTCTCAATAACCAAGAGTCCCAGGGAGTTGATATTGGGTCTGTAGCATGCTGGGGTGAAGGGCTACCAAGTTTGTTCAAATGAATAATGTTGACCTTCATTCAAGGTCACAGGGGTCAAAAAGGCTAAAATCTTTAAACGACTTCTTCTCAATAACCAACTGTCCCAGGGAGTTGATATTGGGTCTGTAGCATGCTGGGGTGAAGGGCTACCAAGTTTGTTCAAATGAATGACCTTGACTTTCATTCAAGGTCACAGGGGTCAAATATGCTAAAAAAAATTTAAACTACTTCTTCTAAATAGCCAACAGTCCCAGGGAGTTGATATTGAGTCTGTAGCATGCTGGGGTGAAGGGCTACCAAGTTTGTTCAAATGAATGACCTTGACCTTCATTCAAGGTCACAGGAATCAAACCGGCTAAAATCTTTAAACGACTTCTTCTGAATAACCAAGAGTCCCAGGGAGTTGATATTGGGTGTGTAGCATGCTGGGGTGAAGGGCTACCAATTTTGTTCAAATGAATTACCTTGACCTTCATTCAAGGTCACAGGAGTCAAAAAGGCTAAAATCTTTAAACGACTTCTTCTCAATAACTAAGAGTCCCAGAGACCTAATATTTGGCCTGTAGCATGCTGGGGTGAAGGGCTCCCAAATTTGTTCAAATGAATGACCTTGACCTTCATTCAAGGTCACAGGAGTCAAAAAGGCTAAAATCTTTAAACGACTTCTTCTCAATAACCAAGAGTCCCAGGGAGTTGATATTGGGTTTGTAGTATGCTGGGGTGAAGGGCTACCAAGTTTGTTCAAATGAATGACCTTGACTTTCATTCAAGGTCACAGGGGTCAAAAAGGCTAAAATCTTTAAATGACTTCTTTTCAATAACCAAGAGTCCCAGGGAGTTGATATTGGGTCTGTAGCATGCTGGGGTGAAGGGCTACCAAGTTTGTTGAAATGAATGACCTTGACCTTGACCTTCATTCAAGGTCACAGGAGTCAAAAAGGCTAAAATCTTTAAATGACTTCTTCTTGATAACCAAGAGTCCCATGGAGTTAATATTGGTTCTGTAGCATGCTGGGGTGAAGGGCTACCAAGTTTGTTCAAATGAATGACCCTGACTCACATTCAAGGTCACGTAGATCAAGTATGCTTAAATCTTTAAATGACTTTTAGTGAAAAGCCAAAGTGCAGAGAGACATTATATTGGTCCTGTAGCATGCTTTCAAATAACTGCAGGATCCATATATGAAAAGATCACGGCATTGCAGGTGAGCGATTTGGGCCCATTGGGCCCTTGTTGTTTCTATCAGTCTTTTTATAATTAGGTCTCAAATGACTGTTTGTCCAGTTTGCCACGATATTTCTGAAACTGGCGGTTATTGTTAACATTGTTCTCCAATTTATGCTCTGTTTCCTGCATTGCTTGATTATATTCTTGTTCTGAATCGATTGCACACAATATATATCCAAAAGAAGATCACTTCTGAAGTCGAAATGTTCTTTTTTGTTTTGTTGAGAACTTCAATACAACAGTACTGTATGTCCTCCATGTTAAACAGTGCAAAATTAACTGAGTAAATGTTTGATAGCAGCAAACGGGCCTCAAACTATCCATTATCTTGACTATTCCACAGTTTTCAATGTTTCTCCAATACTTACAGAAGTAGGGCAGGGCCCAATAGGGGAAACAGTGGTAAGTCCTTTAAATTGTTACTTGTCATATAGTACTGAATAGATTTTAACCAAATTTGGTCTGAAGCATCCTTGGGGTAGGGGAACAGATTTTGCATAATTGGTGACTCTGACCCCCAAGGGGCCAAAGGGGCAGGGCCCAATAGGGGAATTAGAGGTAATGCCTTTAAATCTCTTCTAGTCACCAAGTTATTGATGGATTTGAACCCAATTTGGTCCGAAGCATCCTTGGGGAAGGAGAACAGATTTTGCATCAATGATGACTCCAACCCCAAAGGGTCCAAAGGGGTTGGGCTCAATAGGGGAAATAGAGGTAACTTCTTTAAATTGCGATGTCTTGATCTGTGTATTGGTCGTTGATGATGTGGCAAGTTTTTCACCATATTGTTTTGGCCTTTCTGATGTTTCAGTGCATTGACCCTATCTAAGCTTTATATAAGCCTACAAATTAAAGCAGCTAAACGATTCAGATATCCAGTATAGTATTATAAGTTAATGCCGTTTGAGCATTTTGTGGTGAATATTTAATAGTTACTATACCAGTACCTTTACCACAAAGTTATCTGTCAAATGACATGTGATTACCACCTGACAGCATCTGTGTCGTTGGTGCTCTTGTTTAGTCCTCTGGCACAGTTCTAACATTGATTTACCTATACGCCAAGTCTGTACTGAACGTCTCCAATAGTCTGTAGTGGACGTCTCCAATAGTCTGTAGTGGATGTCTCCAATAGTCTGTAGTGGATGTCTCCAATAGTCTGTAGTGGACGTCTCCAATAGTCTGTAGTGGACGACTCCAATAGTCTGTAGTGGATGTCTCCAATAGTCTGTAGTGGACGTCTCCAATAGTCTGTAGTGGACGTCTCCAATAGTCTGTAGTGGACGTCTCCAATAGTCTGTAGTGGATGTCTCCAATAGTCAGTAGTGGACGTCTCCAATAGTCTGTAGTGGACGTCTCCAATAGTCTGTAGTGGATGTCTCCAATAGTCTGTAGTGGATGTCTCCAATAGTCTGTAGTGGACGTCTCCAATAGTCTGTAGTGGACGTCTCCAATAGTCTGTAGTGAATGTCTCCAATAGTCTGTAATGGACGTCTCCAATAGTCTGTAGTGGACGTCTCCAATAGTCTGTAGTGAACGTCTCCAATAGTCTGTAGTGGACGTCTCCAATAGTCTGTAGTGGACGTCTCCAATAGTCTGTAGTGAACGTCTCCAATAGTCTGTAGTGGACGTCTCCAATAGTCTGTAGTGAACGTCTCCAATAGTCTGTAGTGAACGTCTCCAATAGTCTGTAGTGGATGTCTCCAATAGTCTGTAGTGGACGTCTCCAATAGTCTGTAGTGAACGTCTCCAATAGTCTGTAGTGGACGTCTCCAATAGTCTGTAGTGTCTCCAATAGTCTGTAGTGGACGTCTCCAATAGTCTTTAGTGGATGTCTCCAATAGTCTGTAGTGAACGTCTCCAATAGTCTGTAGTGTCTCCAATAGTCTGTACTGGATGTCTCCAATAGTCTGTAGTGGACGTCTCCAATAGTCTGTAGTGTCTCCAATAGTCTGTAGTGGATGTCTCCAATAGTCTGTAGTGGATGTCTCCAATAGTCTGTAGTGGACGTCTCCAATAGTCTGTAGTGGATGTCTCCAATAGTCTGTAGTGTATGTATCCAATAGTCTGTAGTGGACGTCTCCAATAGTCTGTAGTGGACGTGTCCAATAGTCTGTAGTGGTCGTCTCCAATAGTCTGTAGTGGACGTCTCCAATAGTCTGTAGTGGATGTCTCCAATAGTCTGTAGTGGATGTCTCCAATAGTCTGTAGTGGACGTCTCCAATAGTCTGTAGTGGACGTCTACAATAGTCTGTAGTGTCTCCAATAGTCTGTAGTGGACGTGGTCTGTAGTGAACGTCTCCAATAGTCTGTAGTGGATGTCTCCAATATTCTGTAGTGGATGTCTCCAATAGTCTGTAGTGTCTCCAATAGTCTGTAGTGGATGTCTCCAATAGTCTGTAGTGGACGTCTCCAATAGTCTGTAGTGGACGTCTCCAATAGTCTGTAGTGGACGTCTCCAATAGTCTGTAGTGGATGTCTCCAATAGTCTGTAGTGGACGTCTCCAATAGTCTGTAGTGGACGTCTCCAATAGTCTGTAGTGGACGTGTCCAATAGTCTGTAGTGGACGTCTCCAATAGTCTGTAGTGGATGTCTCCAATAGTCTGTAGTGGACGTCTCCAATAGTCTGTAGTGGATGTCTCCAATAGTCTGTAGTGGATGTCTCCAATAGTCTGTAGTGGATGTCTCCAATAGTCTGTAGTGGACGTCTCCAATAGTCTGTAGTGGATGTCTCCAATAGTCTGTAGTGGACGTGTCCAATAGTCTGTAGTGGACGTCTCCAATAGTCTGTAGTGTCTCCAATAGTCTGTAGTGGACGTCTCCAATAGTCTATAGTTTCTCCAATCATAAGTCTGTAGTGGATGTCTCCAATAGTCTGTAGTGGACGTCTCCAATAGTCTGTAGTGGACGTCTCCAATAGTCTGTAGTGGATGTCTCCAATAGTCTGTAGTGGACGTCTCCCATAGTCTGTAGTGGACGTCTCCAATAGTCTGTAGTGGACGTGTCCAGTAGTCTGTAGTGGACGTCTCCAATAGTCTGTAGTGGATGTCTCCAATAGTCTGTAGTGTCTCCAATAGTCTGTAGTGGACGTCTCCAATAGTCTGTAGTGGATGTCTCCAATAGTCTGTAGTGGACGTCTCCAATAGTCTGTAGTGGACGTCTCCAATAGTCTGTAGTGGACGTGTCCAATAGTCTGTAGTGGACGTCTCCAATAGTCTGTAGTGGACGTCTCCAATAGTCTGTAGTGTCTCCAATAGTCTGTAGTGGACGTCTCCAATAGTCTGTAGTGGATGTCTCCAATAGTCTGTAGTGGACGTGTCCAATAGTCTGTAGTGGACGTCTCCAATAGTCTGTAGTGGACGTGTCCAATAGTCTGTAGTGGACGTCTCCAATAGTCTGTAGTGGACGTCTCCAATAGTCTGTAGTGGATGTCTCCAATAGTCTGTAGTGGATGTCTCCAATAGTCTGTAGTGAGTCTCCAATAGTCTGTAGTGGATGTCTCCAATAGTCTGTAATGGATGTCTCCAATAGTCTGTAGTGGACGTCTCCAATAGTCTGTAGTGGACGTCTCCAATAGTCTGTAGTGGACGTCTCCAATAGTCTGTAGTGACGTCTCCAATAGTCTGTAGTGGATGTCTCCAATAGTCTGTAGTAGATGTCTCCAATAGTCTATAGTTTCTCCAATAGTCTGTAATGGATGTCTCCAATAGTCTGTAGTGGATGTCTCCAATAGTCTGTAGTGGAATGTCTCCAATAGTCTGTAGTGGAATGTCTCCAATAGTCTGTAGTGGATGTCTCCAATAGTCTGTAGTGGATGTCTCCAATAGTCTGTAGTGGACGTCTCCAATAGTCTGTAGTGGATGTCTCCAATAGTCTGTAGTGGATGTCTCCAATAGTCTGTAGTGGACGTGTCCAATAGTCTGTAGTGAACGTCTCCAATAGTCTGTAGTGGACGTCTCCAATAGTCTGTAGTGGACGTCTCCAATAGTCTGTAGTGGATGTCTCCAATAGTCTGTAGTGGATGTCTCCAATAGTCTGTAGTGTCTCCAATAGTCTGTAGTGGATGTCTCCAATAGTCTGTAGTGGACGTCTCCAATAGTCTGTAGTGGACGTCTCCAATAGTCTGTAGTGGACGTCTCCAATAGTCTGTAGTGGACGTCTCCAATAGTCTGTAGTGGACGTCTCCAATAGTCTGTAGTGGATGTCTCCAATAGTCTGTAGTGGACGTCTCCAATAGTCTGTAGTGAACGTCTCCAATAGTCTGTAGTGGATGTCTCCAATAGTCTGTAGTGGACGTCTCCAATAGTCTGTAGTGGACGTCTCCAATAGTCTGTAGTGATGTCTCCAATAGTCTGTAGTGGATGTCTCCAATAGTCTGTAGTGGACGTCTCCAATAGTCTGTAGTGGACGTCTCCAATAGTCTGTAGTGGACGTCTCCAATAGTCTGTAGTGGACGTCTCCAATAGTCTGTAGTGGATGTCTCCAATAGTCTGTAGTGGACGTCTCCAATAGTCTGTAGTGGACGTCTCCAATAGTCTGTAGTGGACGTCTCCAATAGTCTGTAGTGGACGTCTCCAATAGTCTGTAGTGGACGTCTCCAATAGTCTGTAGTGGACGTCTCCAATAGTCTGTAGTGGACGTCTCCAATAGTCTGTAGTGGACGTCTCCAATAGTCTGTAGTGGACGTCTCCAATAGTCTGTAGTGAACGTCTCCAATAGTCTGTAGTGTCTCCAATAGTCTGTACTGGATGTCTCCAATAGTCTGTAGTGGACGTCTCCAATAGTCTGTAGTGTCTCCAATAGTCTGTAGTGGATGTCTCCAATAGTCTGTAGTGGATGTCTCCAATAGTCTGTAATGGACGTCTCCAATAGTCTGTAGTGGACGTCTCCAATAGTCTGTAGTGTCTCCAATAGTCTGTAGTGGATGTCTCCAATAGTCTGTAGTGGACGTCTCCAATAGTCTGTAGTGGACGTCTCCAATAGTCTGTAGTGGATGTCTCCAATAGTCTGTAGTGGATGTATCCAATAGTCTGTAGTGGACGTCTCCAATAGTCTGTAGTGGACGTGTCCAATAGTCTGTAGTGGTCGTCTCCAATAGTCTGTAGTGGACGTCTCCAATAGTCTGTAGTGGATGTCTCCAATAGTCTGTAGTGGATGTCTCCAATAGTCTGTAGTGGACGTCTCCAATAGTCTGTAGTGGACGTCTCCAATAGTCTGTAGTGGATGTCTCCAATAGTCTGTAGTGGACGTCTCCAATAGTCTGTAGTGGACGTCTCCAATAGTCTGTAGTGGACGTCTCCAATAGTCTGTAGTGGACGTCTCCAATAGTCTGTAGTGGATGTCTCCAATAGTCTGTAGTGGATGTCTCCAATAGTCTGTAGTGGACTGTCTCCAATAGTCTGTAGTGGACGTCTCCAATAGTCTGTAGTGGACGTCTCCAATAGTCTGTAGTGGACTGTCTCCAATAGTCTGTAGTGGATGTCTCCAATAGTCTGTAGTGGACGTCTCCAATAGTCTGTAGTGGACGTCTCCAATAGTCTGTAGTGGACGTCTCCAATAGTCTGTAGTGGACGTCTCCAATAGTCTGTAGTGGATGTCTCCAATAGTCTGTAGTGGATGTCTCCAATAGTCTGTAGTGGACGTCTCCAATAGTCTGTAGTGGACGTCTCCAATAGTCTGTAGTGGACGTCTCCAATAGTCTGTAGTGGACGTCTCCAATAGTCTGTAGTGGATGTCTCCAATAGTCTGTAGTGGATGTCTCCAATAGTCTGTAGTGGACGTCTCCAATAGTCTGTAGTGGACGTCTCCAATAGTCTGTAGTGGACGTGTCCAATAGTCTGTAGTGGACGTCTCCAATAGTCTGTAGTGGATGTCTCCAATAGTCTGTAGTGAACGTCTCCAATAGTCTGTAGTGGACGTGTCCAATAGTCTGTAGTGGTCGTCTCCAATAGTCTGTAGTGGACGTCTCCAATAGTCTGTAGTGGCTGTCTCCAATAGTCTGTAGTGGACGTCTCCAATAGTCTGTAGTGGACGTCTCCAATAGTCTGTAGTGATGTCTCCAATAGTCTGTAGTGGACGTCTCCAATAGTCTGTAGTGGATGTCTCCAATAGTCTGTAATGGATGTCTCCAATAGTCTGTAATGGATGTCTCCAATAGTCTGTAGTGGACGTGTCCAATAGTCTGTAGTGGATGTCTCCAATAGTCTGTAGTGGATGTCTCCAATAGTCTGTAATGGATGTCTCCAATAGTCTGTAGTGGATGTCTCCAATAGTCTGTAGTGGATGTCTCCAATAGTCTGTAGTGGACGTCTCCAATAGTCTGTAGTGGACGTCTCCATTAGTCTGTAGTGGACGTCTCCAATAGTCTGTAGTGGACGTCTCCAATAGTCTGTAGTGGATGTCTCCAATAGTCTGTAGTGTCTCCAATAGTCTGTAATGGATGTCTCCAATAGTCTGTAGTGGACGTCTCCAATAGTCTGTAGTGGATGTCTCCAATAGTCTGTAGTGGATGTCTCCAATAGTCTGTAATGGATGTCTCCAATAGTCTGTAGTGGATGTCTCCAATAGTCTGTAGTGGATGTCTCCAATAGTCTGTAGTGGATGTCTCCAATAGTCTGTAGTGGATGTCTCCAATAGTCTGTAGTGGACGTCTCCAATAGTCTGTAGTGGACGTCTCCAATAGTCTGTAGTGGACGTCTCCAATAGTCTGTAGTGGACTGTCTCCAATAGTCTGTAGTGGATGTCTCCAATAGTCTGTAGTGGATGTCTCCAATAGTCTGTAGTGGATGTCTCCAATAGTCTGTAGTGGACGTCTCCAATAGTCTGTAGTGGACGTCTCCAATAGTCTGTAGTGGACGTCTCCAATAGTCTGTAGTGGACGTCTCCAATAGTCTGTAGTGGACGTCTCCAATAGTCTGTAGTGGACGTCTCCAATAGTCTGTAGTGGACGTCTCCAATAGTCTGTAGTGGACGTCTCCAATAGTCTGTAGTGGACGTCTCCAATAGTCTGTAGTGGATGTCTCCAATAGTCTGTAGTGGACGTCTCCAATAGTCTGTAGTGGACGTCTCCAATAGTCTGTAGTGGATGTCTCCAATAGTCTGTAGTGGATGTCTCCAATAGTCTGTAGTGGATGTCTCCAATAGTCTGTAGTGGACGTGTCCAATAGTCTGTAGTGGACGTCTCCAATAGTCTGTAGTGTCTCCAATAGTCTGTAGTGGACGTCTCCAATAGTCTATAGTTTCTCCAATCATAAGTCTGTAGTGGATGTCTCCAATAGTCTGTAGTGGACGTCTCCAATAGTCTGTAGTGGACGTCTCCAATAGTCTGTAGTGGATGTCTCCAATAGTCTGTAGTGGACGTCTCCAATAGTCTGTAGTGGACGTCTCCAATAGTCTGTAGTGGACGTGTCCAGTAGTCTGTAGTGGACGTCTCCAATAGTCTGTAGTGGATGTCTCCAATAGTCTGTAGTGGACGTGTCCAATAGTCTGTAGTGGACGTCTCCAATAGTCTGTAGTGTCTCCAATAGTCTGTAGTGGACGTCTCCAATAGTCTATAGTTTCTCCAATCATAAGTCTGTAGTGGATGTCTCCAATAGTCTGTAGTGGACGTCTCCAATAGTCTGTAGTGGACGTCTCCAATAGTCTGTAGTGGACGTCTCCAATAGTCTGTAGTGGACGTCTCCAATAGTCTGTAGTGGATGTCTCCAATAGTCTGTAGTGGACGTCTCCAATAGTCTGTAGTGGACGTCTCCAATAGTCTGTAGTGGACGTGTCCAGTAGTCTGTAGTGGACGTCTCCAATAGTCTGTAGTGGATGTCTCCAATAGTCTGTAGTGGACGTGTCCAATAGTCTGTAGTGAACGTCTCCAATAGTCTGTAGTGGACGTCTCCAATAGTCTGTAGTGTCTCCAATAGTCTGTAGTGGACGTCTACAATAGTCAGTAGTGGATGTCTCCCATAGTCTGTAGTGGACGTGTCCAATAGTCTGTAGTGGACGTCTCCAATAGTCTGTAGTGGACGTGTCCAATAGTCTGTAGTGGATGTCTCCAATAGTCTGTAGTGGATGTCTCCAATAGTCTGTAGTATCTCCAATAGTCTGTAGTGGATGTCTCCAATAGTCTGTAATGGATGTCTCCAATAGTCTGTAGTGGACGTCTCCAATAGTCTGTAGTGGACGTCTCCAATAGTCTGTAGTGGACGTCTCCAATGGTCTGTAGTGAACGTCTCCAATAGTCTGTAGTGGATGTCTCCAATAGTCTGTAGTGGATGTCTCCAATAGTCTGTAGTGGACGTCTCCAATAGTCTGTAGTGGACGTCTCCAATAGTCTGTAGTGGACGTGTCCAGTAGTCTGTAGTTTCTCCAATCATAAGTCTGTAATGGATGTCTCCAATAGTCTGTAGTGGACGTGTCCAATAGTCTGTAGTGAACGTCTCCAATAGTCTGTAGTGGACATCTCCAATAGTCTGTAACGTCTCCAATAGTCTGTAATGGATGTCTCCAATAGTCTGTAGTGGACGTCTCCAATAGTCTGTAGTGGATGTCTCCAATAGTCTGTAGTGGATGTCTCCAATAGTCTGTAGTGGACGTGTCCAATAGTCTGTAGTGAACGTCTCCAATATTCTGTAGTGGACGTCTCCAATAGTCTGTAACGTCTCCAATAGTCTGTAGTGGATGTCTCCAATAGTCTGTAGTGGATGTCTCCAATAGTCTGTAGTATCTCCAATAGTCTGTAGTGGATGTCTCCAATAGTCTGTAATGGATGTCTCCAATAGTCTGTAGTGGACGTCTCCAATAGTCTGTAGTGGACGTCTCCAATAGTCTGTAGTGGACGTCTCCAATGGTCTGTAGTGAACGTCTCCAATAGTCTGTAGTGGATGTCTCCAATAGTCTGTAGTGGACGTCTCCAATAGTCTATAGTTTCTCCAATCATAAGTCTGTAATGGATGTCTCCAATAGTCTGTAGTGGACGTCTCCAATAGTCTGTAGTGGATGTCTCCAATAGTCTGTAGTGTCTCCAATAGTCTGTAGTGGATGTCTCCAATAGTCTGTAGTGGACGTCTCCAATAGTCTGTAGTGGACGTCTCCAATAGTCTGTAGTGTATGTCTCCAATAGTCTGTAGTGGACGTCTCCAATAGTCTGTAGTGGATGTCTCCAATAGTCTGTAGTGGATGTCTCCAATAGTCTGTAGTGGACGTCTCCAATAGTCTGTAGTGGATGTCTCCAATAGTCTGTAGTGGACGTCTCCAATAGTCTGTAGTGGACGTCTCCAATAGTCTGTAGTGGATGTTTCCAATAGTCTGTAGTGGATGTCTCCAATAGTCTGTAGTGGACGTCTCCAATAGTCTGTAGTGGACGTCTCCAATAGTCTGTAGTGGACGTCTCCAATAGTCTGTAGTGGACGTCTCCAATAGTCTGTAGTGGACGTCTCCAATAGTCTGTAGTGGACGTCTCCAATAGTCTGTAGTGGATGTTTCCAATAGTCTGTAGTGGACGTCTCCAATAGTCTGTAGTGGACGTCTCCAATAGTCTGTAGTGGACGTCTCCAATAGTCTGTAGTGGACGTCTCCAATAGTCTGTAGTGGATGTCTCCAATAGTCTGTAGTGGACGTCTCCAATAGTCTGTAGTGGACGTCTCCAATAGTCTGTAGTGGACGTGTCCAGTAGTCTGTAGTGGACGTCTCCAATAGTCTGTAGTGGATGTCTCCAATAGTCTGTAGTGTCTCCAATAGTCTGTAGTGGACGTCTCCAATAGTCTGTAGTGGATGTCTCCAATAGTCTGTAGTGGACGTCTCCAATAGTCTGTAGTGGACGTCTCCAATAGTCTGTAGTGGACGTGTCCAATAGTCTGTAGTGAACGTCTCCAATAGTCTGTAGTGGACGTCTCCAATAGTCTGTAGTGTCTCCAATAGTCTGTAGTGGACGTCTACAATAGTCAGTAGTGGATGTCTCCAATAGTCTGTAGTGGACGTGTCCAATAGTCTGTAGTGGACGTCTCCAATAGTCTGTAGTGGATGTCTCCAATAGTCTGTAGTGGACGTCTCCAATAGTCTGTAGTGGACGTCTCCAATAGTCTGTAGTGGACGTGTCCAATAGTCTGTAGTGAACGTCTCCAATAGTCTGTAGTGGACGTCTCCAATAGTCTGTAGTGTCTCCAATAGTCTGTAGTGGACGTCTACAATAGTCAGTAGTGGATGTCTCCAATAGTCTGTAGTGGACGTGTCCAATAGTCTGTAGTGGACGTCTCCAATAGTCTGTAGTGGACGTGTCCAATAGTCTGTAGTGAACGTCTCCAATAGTCTGTAGTGGACGTCTCCAATAGTCTGTAGTGGATGTCTCCAATAGTCTGTAGTGGATGTCTCCAATAGTCTGTAGTATCTCCAATAGTCTGTAGTGGATGTCTCCAATAGTCTGTAATGGATGTCTCCAATAGTCTGTAGTGGAAGTCTCCAATAGTCTGTAGTGGACGTCTCCAATAGTCTGTAGTGGACGTCTCCAATGGTCTGTAGTGAACGTCTCCAATAGTCTGTAGTGGATGTCTCCAATAGTCTGTAGTGGACGTCTCCAATAGTCTATAGTTTCTCCAATCATAAGTCTGTAATGGATGTCTCCAATAGTCTGTAGTGGACGTGTCCAATAGTCTGTAGTGAACGTCTCCAATAGTCTGTAGTGGACGTCTCCAATAGTCTGTAACGTCTCCAATAGTCTGTAATGGATGTCTCCAATAGTCTGTAGTGGACGTCTCCAATAGTCTGTAGTGGATGTCTCCAATAGTCTGTAGTGGATGTCTCCAATAGTCTGTAGTGGACGTGTCCAATAGTCTGTAGTGAACGTCTCCAATAGTCTGTAGTGGACGTCTCCAATAGTCTGTAACGTCTCAAATAGTCTGTAGTGGATGTCTCCAATAGTCTGTAGTGGATGTCTCCAATAGTCTGTAGTATCTCCAATAGTCTGTAGTGGATGTCTCCAATAGTCTGTAATGGATGTCTCCAATAGTCTGTAGTGGACGTCTCCAATAGTCTGTAGTGGACGTCTCCAATAGTCTGTAGTGGACGTCTCCAATGGTCTGTAGTGAACGTCTCCAATAGTCTGTAGTGGATGTCTCCAATAGTCTGTAGTGGACGTCTCCAATAGTCTATAGTTTCTCCAATCATAAGTCTGTAATGGATGTCTCCAATAGTCTGTAGTGGACGTCTCCAATAGTCTGTAGTGGATGTCTCCAATAGTCTGTAGTGGATGTCTCCAATAGTCTGTAGTGGACGTCTCCAATAGTCTGTAGTGGATGTCTCCAATAGTCTGTAGTGGACGTCTCCAATAGTCTGTAGTGGACGTCTCCAATAGTCTGTAGTGTATGTCTCCAATAGTCTGTAGTGGACGTCTCCAATAGTCTGTAGTGGAAGTCTCCAATAGTCTGTAGTGGATGTCTCCAATAGTCTGTAGTGGACGTCTCCAATAGTCTGTAGTGGACGTCTCCAATAGTCTGTAGTGGATGTCTCCAATAGTCTGTAGTGGACGTCTCCAATAGTCTGTAGTGGACGTCTCCAATAGTCTGTAGTGGATGTTTCCAATAGTCTGTAGTGGATGTCTCCAATAGTCTGTAGTGGACGTCTCCAATAGTCTGTAGTGGACGTCTCCAATAGTCTGTAGTGGACGTCTCCAATAGTCTGTAGTGGATGTCTCCAATAGTCTGTAGTGGACGTCTCCAATAGTCTGTAGTGGACGTCTCCAATAGTCTGTAGTGGATGTCTCCAATAGTCTGTAGTGGATGTCTCCAATAGTCTGTAGTGGACGTCTCCAATAGTCTGTAGTGGACGTCTCCAATAGTCTGTAGTGGACGTCTCCAATAGTCTGTAGTGGACGTCTCCAATAGTCTGTAGTGGACGTCTCCAATAGTCTGTAGTGGATGTTTCCAATAGTCTGTAGTGGACGTCTCCAATAGTCTGTAGTGGACGTCTCCAATAGTCTGTAGTGGACGTCTCCAATAGTCTGTAGTGGACGTCTCCAATAGTCTGTAGTGGATGTCTCCAATAGTCTGTAGTGGACGTCTCCAATAGTCTGTAGTGGACGTCTCCAATAGTCTGTAGTGGACGTGTCCAGTAGTCTGTAGTGGACGTCTCCAATAGTCTGTAGTGGATGTCTCCAATAGTCTGTAGTGTCTCCAATAGTCTGTAGTGGACGTCTCCAATAGTCTGTAGTGGATGTCTCCAATAGTCTGTAGTGGACGTCTCCAATAGTCTGTAGTGGACGTCTCCAATAGTCTGTAGTGGACGTGTCCAATAGTCTGTAGTGAACGTCTCCAATAGTCTGTAGTGGACGTCTCCAATAGTCTGTAGTGTCTCCAATAGTCTGTAGTGGACGTCTACAATAGTCAGTAGTGGATGTCTCCAATAGTCTGTAGTGGACGTGTCCAATAGTCTGTAGTGGACGTGTCCAATAGTCTGTAGTGGATGTCTCCAATAGTCTGTAGTGGACGTCTCCAATAGTCTGTAGTGGACGTCTCCAATAGTCTGTAGTGGACGTGTCCAATAGTCTGTAGTGAACGTCTCCAATAGTCTGTAGTGGACGTCTCCAATAGTCTGTAGTGTCTCCAATAGTCTGTAGTGGACGTCTACAATAGTCAGTAGTGGATGTCTCCAATAGTCTGTAGTGGACGTGTCCAATAGTCTGTAGTGGACGTCTCCAATAGTCTGTAGTGGACGTGTCCAATAGTCTGTAGTGAACGTCTCCAATAGTCTGTAGTGGACGTCTCCAATAGTCTGTAGTGGATGTCTCCAATAGTCTGTAGTGGATGTCTCCAATAGTCTGTAGTATCTCCAATAGTCTGTAGTGGATGTCTCCAATAGTCTGTAATGGATGTCTCCAATAGTCTGTAGTGGACGTCTCCAATAGTCTGTAGTGGACGTCTCCAATAGTCTGTAGTGGACGTCTCCAATGGTCTGTAGTGAACGTCTCCAATAGTCTGTAGTGGATTTCTCCAATAGTCTGTAGTGGACGTCTCCAATAGTCTATAGTTTCTTTAATCATAAGTCTGTAATGGATGTCTCCAATAGTCTGTAGTGGACGTGTCCAATAGTCTGTAGTGAACGTCTCCAATAGTCTGTAGTGGACGTCTCCAATAGTCTGTAACGTCTCCAATAGTCTGTAATGGATGTCTCCAATAGTCTGTAGTGGACGTCTCCAATAGTCTGTAGTGGATGTCTCCAATAGTCTGTAGTGGATGTCTCCAATAGTCATTAGTTGGGCGAGTCCAATAGTCTGTAGTGAACGTCTCCAATAGTCTGTAGTGGACGTCTCCAATAGTCTGTAACGTCTCCAATAGTCTGTAGTGGATGTCTCCAATAGTCTGTAGTGGATGTCTCCAATAGTCTGTAGTATCTCCAATAGTCTGTAGTGGATGTCTCCAATAGTCTGTAATGGATGTCTCCAATAGTCTGTAGTGGACGTCTCCAATAGTCTGTAGTGGACGTCTCCAATAGTCTGTAGTGGACGTCTCCAATGGTCTGTAGTGAACGTCTCCAATAGTCTGTAGTGGATGTCTCCAATAGTCTGTAGTGGACGTCTCCAATAGTCTATAGTTTCTCCAATCATAAGTCTGTAATGGATGTCTCCAATAGTCTGTAGTGGACGTCTCCAATAGTCTGTAGTGGATGTCTCCAATAGTCTGTAGTGGATGTCTCCAATAGTCTGTAGTGTCTCCAATAGTCTGTAGTGGATGTCTCCAATAGTCTGTAGTGGACGTCTCCAATAGTCTGTAGTGGACGTCTCCAATAGTCTGTAGTGTATGTCTCCAATAGTCTGTAGTGGACGTCTCCAATAGTCTGTAGTGGATGTCTCCAATAGTCTGTAGTGGATGTCTCCAATAGTCTGTAGTGGACGTCTCCAATAGTCTGTAGTGGACGTCTCCAATAGTCTGTAGTGGATGTCTCCAATAGTCTGTAGTGGACGTCTCCAATAGTCTGTAGTGGACGTCTCCAATAGTCTGTAGTGGATGTTTCCAATAGTCTGTAGTGGATGTCTCCAATAGTCTGTAGTGGACGTCTCCAATAGTCTGTAGTGGACGTCTCCAATAGTCTGTAGTGGACGTCTCCAATAGTCTGTAGTGGATGTCTCCAATAGTCTGTAGTGGACGTCTCCAATAGTCTGTAGTGGACGTCTCCAATAGTCTGTAGTGGATGTTTCCAATAGTCTGTAGTGGATGTCTCCAATAGTCTGTAGTGGACGTCTCCAATAGTCTGTAGTGGACGTCTCCAATAGTCTGTAGTGGACGTCTCCAATAGTCTGTAGTGGATGTCTCCAATAGTCTGTAGTGGACGTCTCCAATAGTCTGTAGTGGACGTCTCCAATAGTCTGTAGTGGATGTTTCCAATAGTCTGTAGTGGATGTCCCACAGAAAATCATTTGAGTCTTCTACTGTTTTTAAGAATTCCATTATACTGATTTTGTTGATGACTTGTATTTAAGTCTCTGGCTTGTTTACATATATATAGATTGTCTTTACATGTACATTTATTTATCGTTACATGTTTGATGTCGTTGACTTAATAGATCTTTTACATATTCAGATAACAGTTGTCCTATAGTTGGAGGTGAATATCGTATTGATTGATCAGATTTGAGGTTTACTCAACCACAGGTCCTTATATCGTCAATATATATACATATATCTTATAAATACATGTTTGGTTTCAGTGGGAAAATCATGCTTGCCAAGAGCGAGGATCCAGTGTCGGGGCCTTCCCGGAGTAAGGATGTCCCCAATCAGGGCCTGTCTTGTACAGACAGGATAAAGGCCCAAGGAGTTACTCTCATGGATTCCATCAAGAAGGGTCTGTTTGTGGTAGGCAGTGCTCTCATAGTTTTCTCTGCGTTCAGAAACTCTGTAACATGGTGAGTGTTTAGTCTATAGACAACAATTATTATCTGTAATTAGAAACATTGGCTTCATCATCACAGCTGTTTAGAGATGTCTTCTATCACAGATATTAAAACTTTGATCAATATATAGTTTATGATAATGGAATCATGTAGAGCTCTTATCCATCAACTAATCAAGATAAATTAAGTGTTTTACCAATTTTAATTGATCACACAATCAGCCTGTAATCCATTGGATTAGCCTGTGTGGTATTTTTTTTACATATTTCGCAGCTGGAATGATGATGAAGTTTTATTTGATTTACCCAAGAAACGTACATTGACATTTACCTTGGTGTCAAAACTCTTAAAATCGTATGGTCATTATGTTGTGATTTGGTGCTGTTTAACATGGTGTTACAGTTTGAAGCGCTGGCCTGAATGTCAAAGATGTTCATGATCACACTTACTAACAAGAGGCCCAATGTGCCTGCATAGATCTCCTGTCATTCACTTCTTTAAGCTATTGTACTGTAACAAGTGACCTCTGTGATTAAGAATACGGGTCAAGTTCTCCCAACACGGGTCAAGTTCTCCAAACCCGGGTCAAGTTCTCCTAACATGGGTCAAGTTCTCCCAGCATGGATCAATTAAGTTCTCCCAACTTGGGTCAAGTTCTCCCAACACGGTCAAGTTCTCCCAACACGGGTCAAGTTCTCCCAGCATGGATCAATTAAGTTCTCCCAACTTGGGTAAAGTTCTCCCAACTTGGGTAAAGTTCTCCCAACACGGTCAAGTTCTCCCAACACGGGTCAAGTTCTCCAAACATGGGTCAAGTTCTCCCAACACAAGTCAAGTTCTCTTAACACGGGTCAAGTTCTCCCAACATTATCCTGTGTCATCCAGTTAGTTTGTCATCCCTGTTAGATAGTTTGTCATCCCTGTTAGATAGTTACTTAGAAAGCTGACCTTGACCCTTGACGTTGATTGTTTACCTCACTGTAAACTAGCTCAAACTCATTTACCGTATATGACCTAATAAGGGCGCCCCTACCTTTATTTCAAAGAAAAAAGTCATTTTTTTTATAAAATGGTGTTAAAAAGTAATAATCCATGTGAAATGTTTTGCTCCTTTATTTTCTTTAGCAAATTAAGTCACTAGAACAGAAGTTTTTGCCACATTTTGTTTATTGATACAGATGTCAGTACTAATTAAAGTGTGCCCAACACTTCCTTATACTAAACACACATACAATTTCAATCATTACAATTTACTTATCTATATATAAACTACCATATTTATTTGAAGATGAAGTACATTTAACAGACTTAATTCATGTTGTTAGCTAAATGTTGTTAAGAACAGAAAACACAAAAGAGTTCCATTTGAACATAAATGGTGGAACACACGCTCTCTGTTCTAAAGATCAGCTGGCATGGTTTACAAGTTTACAGGAATATTCAAGTGATGTTTAACTAATATATGATAACGAATAAATATATTCATCTGGAATATTTTTATGACTGCATATTTTACCGTTTCCACAGCCCTGAGTATTCTGCTATAAGATATAGTCTGTTTCATAAAACTTCAGAATAGCGAATCTTAATAAGGGCGCCCTAACTGTCAATTACCCGCGCCCTGCGCCCTTATTAGGTCATATACGGTAGAGAGTCTAGACTTCATTTCTGGGTTATTTCTTTAAAGCAGTTAAGATCCCCACACTATAACCATATATAGCATTGTTCGAAATCAACAAATAAAGCTATTAAGGAAATGATCATGAACATTATTTTGACATTTGGTCAAATCCAACCAGGTGAGTGATACAGGCCCAATGAGCCTCTTGTAATCATTTGGATCAGAATCAAAATCAAATGGGCACAGCTTGGGACTAAGGGAAATCTAATGAAGTTTCAGAAAAATCCTTCAGGTAGTTGTCAAGAAATAGCAAGAAAAAAGAATGACAGGATTTGGTCTAGCAAGAAAAAAGAATGACAGGATTTGGTCTAGCGGTTGTCTGAACCATTATTACGAGAGACAGCTTATGACATAGGAAAATATTTGTAATGTAACTTTAATGAGAGTATTTTGCCATGATGACTGAAATATTCAAGCAAATGATGCAGGCCCTCTGAGCATCTTGTTTGACTGTTTTTGTTGTTACTTGCAGGCACCTGCAGAACGTGTGGGGAGCATCAGGACATTTCTGGCAGAGTATCTGGGACTCGACCTATCACCTGTTTGGTGATAACAACGTATTGCTGGGAACTTTAGGTAACATTGTATTTTGTCCTGTGAGAGGTTCAATCATAGTAATGTTGTATTTTGTCCTGTGAGAGGTTCAATCATAGTAACATTGTATTTTGTCCTGTGAGAGAGGTTCCATTGTAGTAACATTGTATTTTGTCCTGTGAGAGAGGTTCCATTGTAGTAACATTGTATTTTGTCCTGTGAGAGAGGTTCCATTGTAGTAACGTTGTATTTTGTCCTGTGAGAGAGGTTCCATTGTAGTAACGTTGTATTTTGTCCTGTGAGAGAGGTTCCATTGTAGTAACATTGTGTTTTGTCCTGTGAGAGATGTTCCATTGTAGTAACATTGTGTTTTGTCCTGTGAGAGAGGTTCCATTGTAGTAACATTGTATTTTGTCCTGTGAGAGAGGTTCCATTGTAGTAACGTTGTATTTTGTCCTGTGAGAGAGGTTCCATTGTAGTAACGTTGTATTTTGTCCTGTGAGAGAGGTTCCATTGTAGTAACGTTGTATTTTGTCCTGTGAGAGAGGTTCCATTGTAGTAACGTTGTATTTTGTCCTGTGAGAGAGGTTCCATTGTAGTACCGTTGTATTTTGTCCTGTGAGAGAGGTTCCATTGTAGTAACATTGTATTTTGTCCTGTGAGAGGTTCCATTGTAGTAACATTGTATTTTGTCCTGTGAGAGAGGTTCCATTGTAGTAACGTTGTATTTTGTCCTGTGAGAGAGGTTCCATTGTAGTAACATTGTATTTTGTCCTGTGAGAGAGGTTCCATTGTAGTAACGTTGTGTTTTGTCCTGTGAGAGAGGTTCCATTGTAGTAACGTTGTATTTTGTCCTGTGAGAGGTTCCATTGTAGTAACATTGTATTTTGTCCTGTGAGAGAGGTTCCATTGTAGTAACATTGTATTTTGTCCTGTGAGAGAGGTTCCATTGTAGTAACGTTGTATTTTGTCCTGTGAGAGAGGTTCCATTGTAGTAACATTGTATTTTGTCCTGTGAGAGAGGTTCCATTGTAGTAACGTTGTATTTTGTCCTGTGAGAGAGGTTCCATTGTAGTAACATTGTATTTTGTCCTGTGAGAGAGGTTCCATTGTAGTAACATTGTATTTTGTCCTGTGAGAGAGGTTCCATTGTAGTAACGTTGTATTTTGTCCTGTGAGAGAGGTTCCATTGTAGTAACATTGTATTTTGTCCTGTGAGAGAGGTTCCATTGTAGTAACATTGTATTTTGTCCTGTGAGAGAGGTTCCATTGTAGTAACGTTGTATTTTGTCCTGTGAGAGAAGTTCCATTGTAGGAACAATGTATTTTGTCTTGTGAGAGGTTCCATTGTAGTAACGTTGTATTTTGTCCTGTGAGAGAGGTTCCATTGTAGTAACGTTGTATTTTGTCCTGTGAGAGAGGTTCCATTGTAGTAACATTGTATTTTGTCCTGTGAGAGAGGTTCCATTGTAGAAACATTGTATTTTGTCCTGTGAGAGGTTCCATTGTAGTAACATTGTATTTTGTCCTGTGAGAGAGGTTCCATTGTAGTAACGTTGTATTTTGTCCTGTGAGAGAGGTTCCATTGTAGAAACGTTGTACAGTCAAACTTCGATGTTTCGAAGTTCAAGGGACTAACAGAAAAACTTCGAAACAGCGGGACTTCGAATTATTCATAGTTGACAATAGATCGATGTTTTCTTGATAATGACCATATCTGTTAACGTTACATGTCCTCAGTGTCTTCACGTTGATCGTCGCCTGTCAGGCTCACATCGAAAAGTTTAGTTAATGTATACCTCAAACAAAACAAAATATAAATTCTTTTCATTAATTATACCTAAGCATTTTATTAATTAAACAAAATATGTATTGGTTACAAAACACTTATATCGCGTTTAACAGATAAAGCAAAAGAAGTACAATGCACACTTACGTAAGTCGTTAGGCTTTTCTGCTAAAGACACGTGCGTTTACGTTATGTGCGTATAAAATACGGAATGCCGATCGGTTGGAGAATGCATGATTGAATGACAAATAATCGATTTACTTGGATATTTATGTATAAGTTTGAAACGTGACACTTTGAATATGAGTGAAGCCATCGCTAACTGTTTGTGTTTAAAATTGGTCCGGTTGTTTTACAGTTCCGTAAAATTTACTCACCGACCGCTGATTTCAATGGCGGCGGAGATTATCAGAGGCGACTACCGAAATGTTTTACCGGAGTGATTAAATGTCATGGCTCCTAAATACACCTTTTATCTATCAATTTGGTCTGATTATTAATTAACCCCATGACCGGGAGTGACAACACACGCTATCGTTATCCCTATTGTCAGTCAGGGCATTTGGGGGAGAGGTGTGAAATCTTGCCGCGGGGGTCACGACAAACACCTGTCCAGTGGTCAGTACAGGTGAATTTTTTGTTCGAATCATGAGATGTCAATTACCTATAATATCATAGCTAACGGGTCACGAAAAAAGTTCGATACATCGAAAACTTCGATTTATAAAAATTTGAATCATACATAGTTTTGTTAGTAGTGTTATATAGTGAGAAAATTCGGGACCAAGCAAAAAGTTCGATACAGCGAGAAATTCGAATCAACGAAGTTCGAATCATCGAGGTTTGACTGTATTTTGTCCTGTGAGAGAGGTTCCAGTGTAGTAACATTGTATTTTGTCCTGTGACAGGTTCCATTGTAGTAACATTGTATTTTGTCCTGTGAGAGAGGTTCCATTGTAGTAACGTTGTATGTTGTCCTGTGAGAAAGGTTCCATTGTAGTAACGTTGTATTTTGTCCTGTGAGAGAGGTTCCATTGTAGTAACGTTGTATTTTGTCCTGTGAGAGAAGTTCCATTGTAGTAACATTGTATTTTGTCCTGTGAGAGAGGTTCCATTGTAGTAACATTGTTTTTTGTCCTGTGAGAGAGGTTCCAGTGTAGTAACATTGTATTTTGTCCTGTGACAGGTTCCATTGTAGTAACATTGTATTTTGTCCTGTGAGAGAGGTTCCATTGTAGTAACGTTGTATGTTGTCCTGTGAGAAAGGTTCCATTGTAGTAACGTTGTATTTTGTCCTGTGAGAGAGGTTCCATTGTAGTAACGTTGTATTTTGTCCTGTGAGAGAAGTTCCATTGTAGTAACATTGTATTTTGTCCTGTGAGAGAGGTTCCATTGTAGTAACATTGTTTTTTGTCCTGTGAGTGAGGTTCCATTGTAGTAACATTGTATTTTGTCCTGTGAGAGAGGTTCCATTGTCGTAACATTGTATTTTGTCCTGTGAGAGAGGTTCCATTGTAGTAACGTTGTGTTTTGTCCTGTGAGAGAGGTTCCATTGTAGTAACATTGTATTTTGTCCTGTGAGAGAGGTTCCATTGTAGGAACATTGTATTTTGTCCTGTTAGAGAGGTTCCATTGTAGTAACGTTGTATTTTGTCCTGTGAGAGAGGTTCCATTGTAGTAACATTGTATTTTGTCCTGTGAGAGAGGTTCCATTGTAGTAACGTTGTATTTTGTCCTGTGAGAGAGGTTCCATTATAGTAACGTTGTGTTTTGTCCTGTGAGAGAGGTTCCATTGTAGGAACATTGTATTTTGTCCTGTGAGAGAGGTTCCATTGTAGTAACATTGTATTTTGTCCTGTGAGAGGTTCCATTGTAGTAACGTTGTGTTTTGTCCTGTGAGAGAGGTTCCATTGTAGTAACGTATTTTGTCCTGTGAGAGAGGTTCCATTGTAGTAACATTGTATTTTGTCCTGTGAGAGAGGTTCCATTGTAGTAACGTTGTATTTTGTCCTGTGAGAGAGGTTCCATTGTAGTAACATTGTATTTTGTCCTGTGAGAGAGGTTCCATTGTAGTAACGTTGTATTTTGTCCTGTGAGAGAGGTTCCATTGTAGTAACATTGTATTTTGTCCTGTGAGAGAGGTTCCATTGTAGTAACATTGTATTTTGTCCTGTGAGAGAGGTTCCATTGTAGTAACGTTGTATTTTGTCCTGTGAGAGAGGTTCCATTGTAGTAACGTTGTATTTTGTCCTGTGAGAGAGGTTCCATTGTAGAAACATTGTATTTTGTCCTGTGAGAGAGGTTCCATTGTAGTAACTTTGTATTTTGTCCTGTGAGAGAGGTTCCATTGTAGGAACATTGTATTTTGTCCTGTGAGAGAGGTTCCATTGTAGTAACATTGTATTTTGTCCTGTGAGAGAGGTCCATTGTAGGAACATTGTATTTTGTCCTGTGAGAGAGGTTCCATTGTAGTAACATTGTATTTTGTCCTGTGAGAGAGGTTCCATTGTAGGAACATTGTATTTTGTCCTGTGAGAGAGATTCCATTGTAGTAACGTTGTATTTTGTCCTGTGACAGGTTCCATTGTAGTAACGTTGTATTTTGTCCTGTGAGAGAGGTTCCATTGTAGTAACATTGTATTTTGTCCTGTGAGAGAGGTTCCATTGTAGTAACGTTGTGTTTTGTCCTGTGAGAGAGGTTCCATTGTAGTAACGTTGTATTTTGTCCTGTGAGAGGTTCCATTGTAGTAACATTGTATTTTGTCCTGTGAGAGAGGTTCCATTGTAGTAACATTGTATTTTGTCCTGTGAGAGAGGTTCCATTGTAGTAACGTTGTATTTTGTCCTGTGAGAGAGGTTCCATTGTAGTAACATTGTATTTTGTCCTGTGAGAGAGGTTCCATTGTAGTAACGTTGTATTTTGTCCTGTGAGAGAGGTTCCATTGTAGAAACATTGTATTTTGTCCTGTGAGAGGTTCCATTGTAGTAACATTGTATTTTGTCCTGTGAGAGAGGTTCCATTGTAGTAACGTTGTATTTTGTCCTGTGAGAGAGGTTCCATTGTAGAAACGTTGTACAGTCAAACTTCGATGTTTCGAAGTTCAAGGGACTAACAGAAAAACTTCGAAACAGCGGGACTTCGAATTATTCATAGTTGACAATAGATCGATGTTTTCTTGATAATGACCATATCTGTTAACGTTACATGTCCTCAGTGTCTTCACGTTGATCGTCGCCTGTCAGGCTCACATCGAAAAGTTTAGTTAATGTATACCTCAAACAAAACAAAATATAAATTCTTTTCATTAATTATACCTAAGCATTTTATTAATTAAACAAAATATGTATTGGTTACAAAACACTTATATCGCGTTTAACAGATAAAGCAAAAGAAGTACAATGCACACTTACGTAAGTCGTTAGGCTTTTCTGCTAAAGACACGTGCGTTTACGTTATGTGCGTATAAAATACGGAATGCCGATCGGTTGGAGAATGCATGATTGAATGACAAATAATCGATTTACTTGGATATTTATGTATAAGTTTGAAACGTGACACTTTGAATATGAGTGAAGCCATCGCTAACTGTTTGTGTTTAAAATTGGTCCGGTTGTTTTACAGTTCCGTAAAATTTACTCACCGACCGCTGATTTCAATGGCGGCGGAGATTATCAGAGGCGACTACCGAAATGTTTTACCGGAGTGATTAAATGTCATGGCTCCTAAATACACCTTTTATCTATCAATTTGGTCTGATTATTAATTAACCCCATGACCGGGAGTGACAACACACGCTATCGTTATCCCTATTGTCAGTCAGGGCATTTGGGGGAGAGGTGTGAAATCTTGCCGCGGGGGTCACGACAAACACCTGTCCAGTGGTCAGTACAGGTGAATTTTTTGTTCGAATCATGAGATGTCAATTACCTATAATATCATAGCTAACGGGTCACGAAAAAAGTTCGATACATCGAAAACTTCGATTTATAAAAATTTGAATCATACATAGTTTTGTTAGTAGTGTTATATAGTGAGAAAATTCGGGACCAAGCAAAAAGTTCGATACAGCGAGAAATTCGAATCAACGAAGTTCGAATCATCGAGGTTTGACTGTATTTTGTCCTGTGAGAGAGGTTCCAGTGTAGTAACATTGTATTTTGTCCTGTGACAGGTTCCATTGTAGTAACATTGTATTTTGTCCTGTGAGAGAGGTTCCATTGTAGTAACGTTGTATGTTGTCCTGTGAGAAAGGTTCCATTGTAGTAACGTTGTATTTTGTCCTGTGAGAGAGGTTCCATTGTAGTAACGTTGTATTTTGTCCTGTGAGAGAGGTTCCATTGTAGTAACATTGTATTTTGTCCTGTGAGAGAGGTTCCATTGTAGTAACATTGTTTTTTGTCCTGTGAGAGAGGTTCCAGTGTAGTAACATTGTATTTTGTCCTGTGACAGGTTCCATTGTAGTAACATTGTATTTTGTCCTGTGAGAGAGGTTCCATTGTAGTAACGTTGTATGTTGTCCTGTGAGAAAGGTTCCATTGTAGTAACGTTGTATTTTGTCCTGTGAGAGAGGTTCCATTGTAGTAACGTTGTATTTTGTCCTGTGAGAGAAGTTCCATTGTAGTAACATTGTATTTTGTCCTGTGAGAGAGGTTCCATTGTAGTAACATTGTTTTTTGTCCTGTGAGTGAGGTTCCATTGTAGTAACATTGTATTTTGTCCTGTGAGAGAGGTTCCATTGTCGTAACATTGTATTTTGTCCTGTGAGAGAGGTTCCATTGTAGTAACGTTGTGTTTTGTCCTGTGAGAGAGGTTCCATTGTAGTAACATTGTATTTTGTCCTGTGAGAGAGGTTCCATTGTAGGAACATTGTATTTTGTCCTGTTAGAGAGGTTCCATTGTAGTAACGTTGTATTTTGTCCTGTGAGAGAGGTTCCATTGTAGTAACATTGTATTTTGTCCTGTGAGAGAGGTTCCATTGTAGTAACGTTGTATTTTGTCCTGTGAGAGAGGTTCCATTATAGTAACGTTGTGTTTTGTCCTGTGAGAGAGGTTCCATTGTAGGAACATTGTATTTTGTCCTGTGAGAGAGGTTCCATTGTAGTAACATTGTATTTTGTCCTGTGAGAGGTTCCATTGTAGTAACGTTGTGTTTTGTCCTGTGAGAGAGGTTCCATTGTAGTAACGTATTTTGTCCTGTGAGAGAGGTTCCATTGTAGTAACATTGTATTTTGTCCTGTGAGAGAGGTTCCATTGTAGTAACGTTGTATTTTGTCCTGTGAGAGAGGTTCCATTGTAGTAACATTGTATTTTGTCCTGTGAGAGAGGTTCCATTGTAGTAACGTTGTATTTTGTCCTGTGAGAGAGGTTCCATTGTAGTAACATTGTATTTTGTCCTGTGAGAGAGGTTCCATTGTAGTAACATTGTATTTTGTCCTGTGAGAGAGGTTCCATTGTAGTAACGTTGTATTTTGTCCTGTGAGAGAGGTTCCATTGTAGTAACGTTGTATTTTGTCCTGTGAGAGAGGTTCCATTGTAGAAACATTGTATTTTGTCCTGTGAGAGAGGTTCCATTGTAGTAACTTTGTATTTTGTCCTGTGAGAGAGGTTCCATTGTAGGAACATTGTATTTTGTCCTGTGAGAGAGGTTCCATTGTAGTAACATTGTATTTTGTCCTGTGAGAGAGGTCCATTGTAGGAACATTGTATTTTGTCCTGTGAGAGAGGTTCCATTGTAGTAACATTGTATTTTGTCCTGTGAGAGAGGTTCCATTGTAGGAACATTGTATTTTGTCCTGTGAGAGAGATTCCATTGTAGTAACGTTGTATTTTGTCCTGTGACAGGTTCCGTTGTAGTAACGTTGTATTTTGTCCTGTGAGAGAGGTTCCATTATAGTAACGTTGTATTTTGTCCTGTGAGAGAAGTTCCATTGTTGTAACGTTGTATTTTGTCCTGTGAGAGGTTCCATTGTAGTAACATTGTATTTTGTCCTGTGAGAGAGGTTCCATTGTAGTAACATTGTATTTTGTCCTGTGAGAGAGGTTCCATTGTAGTAACGTTGTATTTTGTCCTGTGAGAGGTTCCATTGTAGTAACGTTGTATTTTGTCCTGTGAGAGAGGTTCCATTGTAGTAACATTGTATTTTGTCCTGTGAGAGGTTCAATCATAGTTACATTATCTCACTTCTGTTACCCATTGATCAGATGACTTGTGCTACTGTTAATGTCTGTCAATGTTGTGTTAGGCACCACATTCTTTCCATGTCCTCTTTTTCACTTGGATAGGGACTACCGTATTCACCTTCGTTGTTTTCTGGGCCGGAAACATTTTGCTGCTGATACTGGACACAACAGGCTGGCCTGGATTTCTGCTGAAGTACAAAATACAGGAGGATCAGAATGTCCCCGTGAGTACATGTTATTGTGAGTACATGTCACTGTGAGTACATGTCACTGTGAGTACACATAACCATGAGTACATGTTATTGTGAGTACATGTCACTGTGAGTACATGTCACCGCGAGTACATGTCACTGTGAGTACATGTCACCGTGAGTACACGTCACCGTGAGTACATGTTATTGTGAGTACACGTCACTGTGAGTACATGTCACCGCGAGTACATGTCACCGTGAGTACATGTCACTGTGAGTACATGTCACCGTGAGTACACGTCACCGTGAGTACATGTTATTGTGAGTACACGTCACGGTGAGTATACGTCACCGTGAGTACATGTCACCGTGAGTACATGTCACCGTGAGTACACGTCACCGTGAGTACATGTCACCGTGAGTACATGTCACCGTGAGTACACGTCACCGTGAGTACATGTTATTGTGAGTGCATGTACCGTGAGTACACATCACTGTGAGTACATGTCACCGTGAGTACATGTCACCGTGAGTACACGTCACTGTGAGTACACGTCACTGTGAGTACATGTCACCGCATACATGTAACCGTAAGTACACGTCACTGTGAGTACATGTCACCGCATACATGTAACTGTGAGTACACGTCACTGTGAGTACATGTCACCGTGAGTACACGTCACTGTGAGTACACGTCACTGTGAGTACACGTCACCGTGAGTACATGTCACCGTGAGTACATATCACTATATGAGTTTCTGTTATCTGCAGTAAATACAGAATCAGTTCATTAATTTGTATTTTCCTTTACATATACATAGTGGGTCTTGAATATATATTTAAAGAACTGTTTCAGTTATTTGTGGCCCCTTTGTAATTTTCTTTTATAAGAATTTGAAACTGACATGAATGAAAGAAAATATTACTTGCTTATATCTGTATTTTGTATGCAAAATAACCCTAATTTTAATGAAAACTTGTTTTCATATTGCATTATTTTTGTGACAATTGTTGCTTGATCAGGTTGATAGAAAGAAGCTGATGAAAGCTGTGAAGGTTGTGCTCTTTAATCAAATCATTGTGGGGATACCATTCTGCTACACGTTCACTCGCTTCATGATATGGCGGGGTTGTCAATTCCACGGAGGACTCCCAACCTTCACCTGGGTCATTATGGAGCTCATCATCTTCTCCCTCGTAGAAGAAGTCGGCTTCTACTACAGTCACAGGTAGGAATGGTTACCGCTCTCTTGGTAGTTACTCAGAGGTCATAGTGGGAATGGTTACCGCTGTCTTGGTTGTTACTCAGAGGTCATAGTGGGAATGGTTACCGCTGTCTCGGTAGTTACTCAGAGGTCATAGTGGGAATGGTTACCACTCTCTTGGTAGTTACTCAGAGGTCATAGTGGGAATGGTTACCGCTGTCTCGGTAGTTACTCAGAGGTCATAGTGGGAATGGTTACCACTCTCTTGGTAGTTACTCAGAGGTCATAGTGGGAATGGTTACCGCTGTCTCGGTAGTTACTCAGAGGTATTAGTGGAAATGGTTACCGCTGTCTTGGTAGTTACTCAGAGGTATTAGTGGGAATGGTTACCGCTCTCTTGGTAGTTACTCAGAGGTCATAGTGATACATAAACAGGTCCCAAAATGGCTTAACTTTCAGTACCCTAATGGCAATTAGAAATATTTCCTGAAGACCAAGTTATACTGTAGAATCAAGACCAAGTTATACTGTAGAATCAAGACCAAGTTATACTGTAGAATCAAGACCAAGTTATACTGTAGAACCAGGACCAAGTTATACTGTAGAAGCAAAGACCAAGTTATACCGTAGAATCAAGACCAAGTTATACTGTAGAATCAAGACCAAGTTATACTGTAGAATCAAGGCCAAGTTATACTGTAGAATCAAGACCAAGCTACTGAAGAATCAAGACCAAGCTACTGTAGAATCAAGACCAAGTTTTACTGTAGAATCAAGACCAAGTTATACTGTAGAATCAAGGCCAAGTTATACTGTAAAATCTAGACCAAGTTATACTGTAGAATCTAGACCAAGTTATACTGTAGAATCAAGACCAAGTTATACTGTAGAATCTAGACCAAGTTATACTGTAGAATCTAGACCAAGTTATACTGTAGAATCAAGACCAAGTTATACTGTAGAATCAAGACCAAGTTATACTGTAGAATCAAGGCCAAGTTATACTGTAGAATCAAGACCAAGCTACTGTAGAATCAAGACCAAGCTACTGTAGAATCAAGACCAAGTTTTACTGTAGAATCAAGACCAAGTTATACTGTAGAATCAAGGCCAAGTTATACTGTAAAATCTAGACCAAGTTATACTGTAGAATCTAGACCAAGTTATACTGTAGAATCAAGACCAAGTTATACTGTAGAATCTAGACCAAGTTATACTGTAGAATCTAGACCAAGTTATACTGTAGAATCAAGACCAAGTTATACTGTAGAATCAAGACCAAGTTATACTGTAGAATCAAGGCCAAGTTATACTGTAGAATCAAGGCCAAGTTATACTGTAGAATCAAGAACAAATCATGTAAGGAATCTTTAAGTTTATTATCGGGAAATGATACTCTAGGCTCTGTCTAATAATGATTTAAAATCCACCTATAAATATCTACCTAATGATAGACGAATTATTTGAATCTGTTTATGTTAAATTTTCATTTTTTTTTTTTTTAATTTTTCCAGAAATTCTTATCATGGTAACCAAGTCACATAAACTACCGGTAGTTATCTCGCCTGCCCGAAGGGCAAGTAAGCTTATGCCGTGGGGTGGCGTCCATCGTCCGTCTGTCCTGCCATCAAGCGTCAACTTTTTCCTTTAAACAACTTCTTCAAGAGGCCTAGAGACCTGATATTGGTCATGTGTCATACTGGGATAAAGGGCTACCAAATTTGTTCAAATGAATGACCTTGACCCTCATTCATGGTCACAGGGGTCAAATATGCTGAATTCTTTAAACTACTTCTTAATAACCAAGAGGCCTAGGGACTTGATATTGGGCCTGTTACATGCTGGGTTGAAGGTCTCCCTAGATTGTTCAAATGAATGACCTTGACCTTCATTCAAGGTCACATGGGTCAAATAGTCTAAAATTTTCAAACAACTTCTTCTCAATCACCAAGAGGCCCACGTACTTGATATTGGGTCTGTAGCATGCTGGGGTGAAGGACTTCCAAATTTGTTCAAATGAATGATGACCTTGATATTCAGTCAAGGTCACATGGTTAAAATAATAACTAGATGCCTAGAGACCTGATATTGTAGCATGGTTTAGTGGCTAACAAGTATATCAAATGTAATAATAACATTATTTCCACTCCTCCTCCAGGCTGTTCCACCACCCAAAGCTGTACCGCTTCATCCACAAACGCCACCATGAGTGGACCGCCCCTATTGGGATCATAGCACTGTATTCCCACCCTGTGGAGCACTGCCTCAGCAACCTTGCCCCCATCGCACTTGGCCCTCTTCTGATGGGCTCTCACGTAGCTACAGCCTGGATGTGGTTTGCCCTTGCTCTTTGGTCTACTACAGTATCACACAGTGGGTATCATTTCCCTGGACTACCATCACCTGAGGCTCATGACTTCCATCACTTAAAGTAAGGATCAATCAGTTAATTATAAGGTCAAATCTGTAGTATTTCATCCATTTTAATTATGCAATCAAACCTGTAACATTTCACCCATTCTAATTACACAATTAAACCTGTAGCATTTCACCCATTCTAATTACACATCAAACCTTTAGTATTTCACCCATTCTAATTATACACCAACCTTTAGTATTTCACCCATTCTAATTATACATCAAACCTGTAGTATTTCAACCATTCTAATTACACAATTAAACCTTTAGTATTTCACCCATTCTAATTATACAATCAAACCTGGAGTATTTCACCCATTCTAATTATACAGTCAAACCTGTAGTATTTCACCCATTCTAATTATACAATCAAACCTGTTGTATTTCACCCATTCTAATTATACATCAAACCTGTAGTATTTCACCCATTCTAATTATACATCAAACCTGTAGTATTTCACCCATTCTAATTACACAATCAAGCCTTTAGTATTTCACCCATTCTAATTATACAATCAAACCTGGAGTATTTCACCCATTCTAATTATACATCAAACCTGTAGTATTTCACCCATTCTAATTATACATCAAACCTTTAGTATTTCACCCATTCTAATTATACACCAAACCTGTAGTATTTCACCCATTCTAATTACACAATTAAACCTTTAGTATTTCACCCATTCTAATTATACAATCAAACCTTTAGTATTTCACCCATTCTAATTACACATCAAACCTGTAGTATTTCACCCATTCTAATAACACATCAAACCTGTAGTATTTCACTCATTCTAATTATACAGTCAAACCTGTAGTATTTCACCCATTCTAATTACACAATTAAACCTTTAGTATTTCACCCATTCTAATTATACATTAAACCTTTAGTATTTCACTCATTCTTATTATACAGTCAAACCTGTAGTATTTCACCCATTCTAATTATACAATCAAACCTGTAGTATTTCACCCATTCTAATTATACATCAAACCTTTAGTATTTCACCCATTCTAATTATACATCAAACCTTTAGTATTTCACCCATTCTAATTATACATCAAACCTGTAGTATTTCACCCATTCTAATTATACAATCAAACCTGTAATATTTCACCCATTCTAATTATACAACCAAACCTGTAGTATTTCACCCATTCTAATTATACATCAAACCTGTAGTATTTCACCCATTCTAATTATACATCAAACCTTTAGTATTTCACCCATTCTAATTATACACCAACCTGTAGTATTTCACCCATTCTAATTATACATCAAACCTGTAGTATTTCACCCATTCTAATTATCAATCAAACCTGTTTTATATCACCCATTCTAATTATACATCAAACCTTTAGTAATCACCCATTCTAATTAAATATCAAACCTGCAGTATTTCACCCATTCTAATTATCAATCAAACCTGTTGTATTTCACCCATTCTAATTATACATCAAACCTTTAGTATTTCACCCATTCTAATTATACAACCAAACCTGTAGTATTTCACCCATTCTAATTATACATCAAACCTGTAGTATTTCACCCATTCTAATTATACATCAAACCTTTAGTATTTCACCCATTCTAATTATACACCAACCTGTAGTATTTCACCCATTCTAATTATACATCAAACCTGTAGTATTTCACCCATTCTAATTATCAATCAAACCTGTTTTATATCACCCATTCTAATTATACATCAAACCTTTAGTAATCACCCATTCTAATTAAATATCAAACCTGCAGTATTTCACCCATTCTAATTATCAATCAAACCTGTTGTATTTCACCCATTCTAATTATACATCAAACCTTTAGTATTTCACCCATTCTAATTACACAATTAAACCTTTAGTATTTCACCCATTCTAATTATACATCAAACCTGTAGTATTTCACCCATTCTAATTATACATCAAACCTTTAGTATTTCACCCATTCTAATTACACAATTAAACCTTTAGTATTTCACCCATTCTAATTACACAATTAAACCTTTAGTATTTCACCCATTCTAATTATACATCAAACCTTTAGTATTTCACCCATTCTAATTACACAATCAAACCTTTAGTATTTCACCCATTCTAATTACACAATCAAACCTTTAGTATTTCACCCATTCTAATTATACAATCAAACCTGGAGTATTTCACCCATTCTAATTATACATCAAACCTGTAATATTTCACCCATTCTAATTATACATCAAACCTTTATTAGCTCACCTGCCCGAAGGGCAAGTGAGCTTATGCCGTGGCGCGGCGTCCGTCGTCCGTCCGTCGTCCGTCCGGCCGTCCGGCCGTCCGGCCGTCCGTCCGGCGTCAACTTTCCATTCAAGCAACTTCTTCTCAATAACCAAAAGGCCTAGAGACCTAATATTGGGCCTGTAGCATGCTGGGGTGAAGGGCTACCAAGTTTGTTCAAATGAATGACCTTGACCTTCATTCAAGGTCACAGGAGTCAAAAAGGCTAAAATCTTCAAACAACTTCTTCTCAACAACCAACAGTCCCAGGGAGTTGATATTGGGTCTGTAGCATGCTGGGGTAAAGGGCTACCAAGTTTGTTCAAATGAATGACCTTGACTTTCATTCAAGGTCACAGGAGTCAAAAAGGCTAAAAAAAAATTAGACGACTTCTTCTAAATAGCCAAAAGACCCAGGGACTTGATATTGGGTCTGTAGCATGCTGGGGTGAAGGGCTACCAAGTTTGTTCAAATGAATGACCTTGACCTTCATTCAAGGTCACAGGAGTCAAAAAGGCTAAAATCTTTAAACGACTTCTTCTCAATAGCCAAGAGTCCCAGGGACTTGATATTGGGTCTGTAGCATGCTGGGGTGAAGGGCTACCAAGTTTGTTCAAATGAATGACCTTGACTTTCATTCAAGGTCACAGGAGTCAAAAAGGCTAAAATCTTTAAACGACTTTTTCTCAATAACCAAGAGTCCCAGGGAGTTGATATTGGGTCTGTAGCATGCTCGGGTGAAGGGCTACCAAGTTTGTTCAAATGAATGACCTTGACTTTCATTCAAGGTCACAGGGGTCAAAAAGGCTAAAATCTTTAAACGACTTCTTCTCAATAACCAAGAGTCCCAGGGAGTTGATATTGGGTCTGTAGCATGCTGGGGTGAAGGGCTACCAAGTTTGTTCAAATGAATGACCTTGACCGTCATTCAAGGGCACAGGAGTCAAAAAGGCTAAAATCTTTAAACGACTTCTCAATAACCAAGAGTCCCAGAGGCCTAATATTTGGCCTGTAGCATGCTGGGGTGAAGGGCTCCCAAGTTTGTTCAAATGAATGACCTCGACTTTCATTCAAGGTCACAGGAGTCAAAAAGGCTAAAATCTTTAAACGACTTCTTCTCAATAACCAAGAGTCCCAGGGAGTTGATATTGGGTCTGTAGCATGCTGCGGTAAAGGGCTACCAATTTTGTTCAAATGAATGGCCTTGACCTTCATTCAAGGTCACAGGGGCCAAAAAGGCTAAAATCTTTAAACGACTTCTTCTCGATAACCAACAGTCCCAGAGACCTAATATTTGGCCTGTAGCATGCTGGGGTAAAGGGCTACCAAGTTTGTTCAACTGAATGACCTTGACTTTCATTCAAGGTCACAGGAGTCAAAAAGGCTAAAATCTTTAAACGACTTCTTCTCAATAACCAAGAGTCCCAGAGACCTAATATTTGGCCTGTAGCATGCTGGGGTGAAGGGCTACCAAGTTTGTTCAAATGAATGACCTTGACTTTCATTCAAGGTCACAGGAGTCAAAAAGGCTAAAATCTTTAAACGACTTCTTCTCAATAACCAAGAGTCCCAGAGAGTTGATATTGGGTCTGTAGCATGCTGGGGTAAAGGGTTACAAAGTTTGTTCAAATGAATGACCTTGACCTTCATTCAAGGTCACAGGGGTCAAAAAGGCTAAAATCTTTAAACAACTTCTTCTCAATAACCAAGAGTCCCAGGGAGTTGATATTGGGTCTGTAGCATGCTGGGGTAAAGGGCTACCAAGTTTGTTCAAATGAATGACCTTGACCTTCATTCAAGGTCACGTCGATCAAGTATGCTTAAATCTTTAAATGACTTTTAGTGAAAAGCCAAAGTGCAGAGAGACATTATATTGGTCCTGTAGCATGCTTTCAAATAACTGCAGGATCCATATATGAAAAGATCACTGCATTGCAGGTGAGCGATTTGGGCCCATTGGGCCCTTGTTATTTCACCCATTCTAATTACACATCAAACCTGTAGTATTTCACCCATTCTAATTATACATCAAACCTTTAGTATTTCACCCATTCTAATTATACATCAAACCTTTAGTATTTCACCCATTCTAATTATACATTAAACCTTTAGTATTTCACCCATTCTAATTATACATCAAACCTTTAGTATTTCACCCATTCTAATTATACATCAAACCTTTAGTATTTCACCCATTCTAATTACACAATTAAACCTTTAGTATTTCACCCATTCTAATTATACATCAAACCTGTAGTATTTCACCCATTCTAATTATACATCAAACCTTTAGTATTTCACCCATTCTAATTACACAATCAAACCTTTAGTATTTCACCCATTCTAATTATACAATCAAACCTGGAGTATTTCACCCATTCTAATTATACATCAAACCTGTAGTATTTCACCCATTCTAATTATACATCAAACCTTTATTATTTCACCCATTCTAATTACACATCAAACCTGTAGTATTTCACCCATTCTAATTATATATCAAACCTTTAGTATTTCACCCATTCTAATTATACAGTCAAACCTTTAGTATTTCACCCATTCTAATTATATATCAAACCTGTAGTATTTCACCCATTCTAATTATACATCAAACCTGTAGTATTTCACCCATTCTAATTATACACCAAACCTTTAGTATTTCACCCATTCTAATTACACATCAAACCTTTAGTATTTCACTCATTCTAGTTATACATCAAACCTGTAGTATTTCACCCATTCTAATTACACAATTAAACCTTTAGTATTTCACCCATTCTAATTATACAGTCAAACCTGTAATATTTCACCCATTCTAATTATACATCAAACCTGTAGTATTTCACCCATTCTAATTATACATTAAACCTTTAGTATTTCACCCATTCTAATTATACATCAAACCTGTAGTATTTCACCCATTCTAATTATACAATCAAACCTGTAGTATTTCACCCATTCTAATTACACAATTAAACCTTTAGTATTTCACCCATTCTAATTACACAATTAAACCTTTAGTATTTCACCCATTCTAATTATACATTAAACCTTTAGTATTTCACCCATTCTAATTATACAATTAAACCTTTAGTATTTCACCCATTCTAATTATACATTAAACCTTTAGTATTTCACCCATTCTAATTATACATCAAACCTGTAGTATTTCACCCATTCTAATTATACATCAAACCTGTAGTATTTCACCCATTCTAATTATACACCAACCTGTAGTATTTCAACCATTCTAATTATATATCAAACCTTTAGTATTTCACCCATTCTAATTATACATCAAACCTGTAGTATTTCACCCATTCTAATTATACACCAACCTGTAGTATTTCAACCATTCTAATTATATATCAAACCTTTAGTATTTCACCCATTCTAATTATACATCAAACCTTTAGTATTTCACCCATTCTAATTACACAATTAAACCTTTAGTATTTCACCCATTCTAATTACACAATTAAACCTTTAGTATTTCACCCATTCTAATTATATATCAAACCTTTAGTATTTCACCCATTCTAATTATATATCAAACCTTTAGTATTTCACCCATTCTAATTACACAATTAAACCTTTAGTATTTCACCCATTCTAATTATACATCAAACCTGTAGTATTTCACCCATTCTAATTATATATCAAACCTTTAGTATTTCACCCATTCTAATTATACATCAAACTTGCAGTATTTCACCCATTCTAATTATACAGTAAAACCTGTAGTATTTCACCCATTCTAATTACACATCAAACCTGTAGTATTTCACCCATTCTAATTACACAATTAAACCTTTAGTATTTCACCCATTCTAATTATACATCAAACTTGCAGTATTTCACCCATTCTAATTATACAGTCAAACCTTTAGTATTTCACCCATTCTAATTATACAATCAAACCTGTAGTATTTCACCCATTCTAATTATACAGTCAAACCTGTAGTATTTCACCCATTCTAATTATACATCAAACCTTTAGTATTTCACCCATTCTAATTACACAATCAAACCTTTAGTATTTCACCCATTCTAATTATACAATCAAACCTGGAGTATTTCACCCATTCTAATTATACATCAAACCTGTAGTATTTCACCCATTCTAATTATACATCAAACCTTTATTATTTCACCCATTCTAATTACACATCAAACCTGTAGTATTTCACCCATTCTAATTATACATCAAACCTGTAGTATTTCAGTCATTCTAATTATACATCAAACCTTTAGTATTTCACCCATTCTAATTATACATTAAACCTTTAGTATTTCACCCATTCTAATTATACATCAAACCTTTAGTATTTCACCCATTCTAATTATACATCAAACCTTTAGTATTTCACCCATTCTAATTACACAATTAAACCTTTAGTATTTCACCCATTCTAATTATACATCAAACCTGTAGTATTTCACCCATTCTAATTATACATCAAACCTTTAGTATTTCACCCATTCTAATTACACAATCAAACCTTTAATATTTCACCCATTCTAATTATACAATCAAACCTGGAGTATTTCACCCATTCTAATTATACATCAAACCTGTAGTATTTCACCCATTCTAATTATACATCAAACCTTTATTATTTCACCCATTCTAATTACACATCAAACCTGTAGTATTTCACCCATTCTAATTATACATCAAACCTGTAGTATTTCACCCATTCTAATTATACATCAAACCTGTAGTATTTCACCCATTCTAATTATATATCAAACCTTTAGTATTTCACCCATTCTAATTATACAGTCAAACCTGTAGTATTTCACCCATTCTAATTATACATCAAACCTGTAGTATTTCACCCATTCTAATTACACAATTAAACCTTTAGTATTTCACCCATTCTAATTACACAATTAAACCTTTAGTATTTCACCCATTCTAATTATACATCAAACCTTTAGTATTTCACCCATTCTAATTACACAATCAAACCTTTAGTATTTCACCCATTCTAATTACACAATCAAACCTTTAGTATTTCACCCATTCTAATTATACAATCAAACCTGGAGTATTTCACCCATTCTAATTATACATCAAACCTGTAGTATTTCACCCATTCTAATTATACATCAAACCTGTAGTATTTCACCCATTCTAATTACACAATTAAACCTTTAGTATTTCACCCATTCTAATTATACAGTCAAACCTGTAATATTTCACCCATTCTAATTATACATCAAACCTGTAGTATTTCACCCATTCTAATTATACATTAAACCTTTAGTATTTCACCCATTCTAATTATACATCAAACCTGTAGTATTTCACCCATTCTAATTATACAATCAAACCTGTAGTATTTCACCCATTCTAATTACACAATTAAACCTTTAGTATTTCACCCATTCTAATTACACAATTAAACCTTTAGTATTTCACCCATTCTAATTATACATTAAACCTTTAGTATTTCACCCATTCTAATTATACATCAAACCTGTAGTATTTCACCCATTCTAATTATACATTAAACCTTTAGTATTTCACCCATTCTAATTATACATCAAACCTGTAGTATTTCACCCATTCTAATTATACACCAACCTGTAGTATTTCACCCATTCTAATTATATATCAAACCTTTAGTATTTCACCCATTCTAATTATACATCAAACCTTTAGTATTTCACCCATTCTAATTACACAATTAAACCTTTAGTATTTCACCCATTCTAATTACACAATTAAACCTTTAGTATTTCACCCATTCTAATTATTAGGTCATCTGACCCGAAGGGTCAGGATGACCTATAGTCATCATGCTTCGTCCGTCGTCGTGCGCCGTCCGCCGTGCGTCGTCCGCTGTCCGCCGTCCGCCGTGCGCCGTGCGTAAACTTTTCACATTTCAATCTTCTTCTCAAGTTCCACCAGTGGGATTAAGCTAAAACTTGCCTGAAATGATCCTGAGATGGTCCTGACCAAGTGTTGTTATTTTTCGGGTCAGTCCGAAATCCAAGATGGCCGCCATAGCCGCCATTTTGAAAACATATTTCAAACTTCTCAAGTTCTACCAGTGCTGTTGGGCTGAAACTTGCCAGAAATGATCCTGAGATGATCCCGACCAAGTGTTGTTATTTTTCGGGTCGGTCTGAAATCCAAGATGGCCGCCATAGCCGCCACCTTGAAAAACACATTTTAAACTTCTTCTCAAGTTCCACCAGTGCTGTTGGGCTGAAACTTGCCAGAAATGATCCTGAGATGATCCTGACCAAGTGTTGTTATTTTTCGGGTCAGTCCGAAATCCAAGATGGCCGCCATAGCCGCCATCTTGAAAAACACATTTTAAACTTCTTCTTAAGTTCCACCAGTGCTGTTGGGCTGAAACTTGCCTGAAATGATCCTGATATGAACCCGACCAAGTGTTGTTATTTTTCGGGTCGGTCCGAAATCCAAGATGGCCGCCATAGCCGCCATCTTGAAAAACACATTTAGAACTTCTACTCAAGTTTCACCAGTGCTATTGAGCTGAAACTTGCCTGAAATGATCCTGATATGATCCCGACCAAGTGTAGTTATTTTTCGGGTCGGTCCGTAATCCAAGATGGCTGCCATAGCCGCCATCTTGAAAAACATGTTTTAAACTTTTCAAGTTCCACCAGTGCAATTGAGCTGAAACTTGCCTGAAATGATCCTGAGATGATCCCCACCAAGTGTTGTTATTTTTCGGGCCGATCCGAAATCCAAGATGGCCGCCATAACCACCATCTGCAAAAACACATTTTAAACTTCTTCTCAAGTTCCATTGGTGCCATTGAGCTGGAAATGGGTGAGGATCTCAAGGACGGCGAGCTGACATAGTGTTGTTATTTTTCAGCCTCGTAAAAACTTTGACATGGCAGCAATGGCAGCCATTTTGTAACATGATTGCACAATCATGGTTTTCCTAAACAACATCTATTTCAAACTTATTCCACCGGCGGGATTCAGCTCTAACTTACCAGAAATGATCCTGAGATGGTCCTTATCAAGTGTTGTTATTTATTGGGTCGGTCAGAAATCCAAGATGGCCACCATGGCCAACAGTGCCACTATATACTTGCTACAGAGAATGCATACTACAATAATATCAGGGTTTTGATTTAGAGTCAGATGACCGTTAAGGCCCCTGGGCCTCTTGTATATCAAACCTTTAGTATTTCACCCATTCTAATTATATATCAAACCTTTAGTATTTCACCCATTCTAATTACACAATTAAACTTTTAGTATTTCACCCATTCTAATTATACATCAAACCTGTAGTATTTCACCCATTCTAATTATATATCAAACCTTTAGTATTTCACCCATTCTAATTATACATCAAACTTGCAGTATTTCACCCATTCTAATTATACAGTAAAACCTGTAGTATTTCACCCATTCTAATTACACATCAAACCTGTAGTATTTCACCCATTCTAATTACACAATTAAACCTTTAGTATTTCACCCATTCTAATTATACGTCAAACTTGCAGTATTTCACCCATTCTAATTATACAGTCAAACCTTTAGTATTTCACCCATTCTAATTATACAATCAAACCTGTAGTATTTCACCCATTCTAATTATACAGTCAAACCTGTAGTATTTCACCCATTCTAATTATACATCAAACCTTTAGTATTTCACCCATTCTAATTACACAATCAAACCTTTAGTATTTCACCCATTCTAATTATACAATCAAACCTGGAGTATTTCACCCATTCTAATTATACATCAAACCTGTAGTATTTCACCCATTCTAATTATACATCAAACCTTTATTATTTCACCCATTCTAATTACACATCAAACCTGTAGTATTTCACCCATTCTAATTATACATCAAACCTGTAGTATTTCAGTCATTCTAATTATACATCAAACCTTTAGTATTTCACCCATTCTAATTATGCATTAAACCTTTAGTATTTCACCCATTCTAATTATACATCAAACCTGTAGTATTTCACCCATTCTAATTATACATCAAACCTTTAGTATTTCACCCATTCTAATTACACAATTAAACCTTTAGTATTTCACCCATTCTAATTATACATCAAACCTGTAGTATTTCACCCATTCTAATTATACATCAAACCTTTAGTATTTCACCCATTCTAATTACACAATCAAACCTTTAATATTTCACCCATTCTAATTATACAATCAAACCTGGAGTATTTCACCCATTCTAATTATACATCAAACCTGTAGTATTTCACCCATTCTAATTATACATCAAACCTTTATTATTTCACCCATTCTAATTACACATCAAACCTGTAGTATTTCACCCATTCTAATTATACATCAAACCTGTAGTATTTCACCCATTCTAATTATACATCAAACCTGTAGTATTTCACCCATTCTAATTATATATCAAACCTTTAGTATTTCACCCATTCTAATTATACAGTCAAACCTGTAGTATTTCACCCATTCTAATTATACATCAAACCTGTAGTATTTCACCCATTCTAATTAAACATCAAACCTTTAGTATTTCACCCATTCTAATTATACATCAAACCATTAGTATTTCACCCATTCTAATTATACACCAACCTGTAGTATTTCACCCATTCTAATTATATATCAAACCTTTAGTATTTCACCCATTCTAATTATACATTAAACCTTTAGTATTTCACCCATTCTAAGTATACATCAAACCTGTAGTATTTCACCCATTCTAATTACACAATTAAACCTTTAGTTTTTCACCCATTCTAATTACACAATCAAACCTTTAGTATTTTACCCATTCTAATTATACATCAAACCTGTAGTATTTCACCCATTCTAATTATACATCAAACCTTTAGTATTTCACCCATTCTAATTATACAGTCAAACCTGTAATATTTCACCCATTCTAATTATACATCAAACCTGTAGTATTTCACCCATTCTAATTATACATTAAACCTTTAGTATTTCACCCATTCTAATTATACATCAAACCTGTAGTATTTCACCCATTCTAATTATACATCAAACCTTTAGTATTTCACCCATTCTAATTATACAATCAAACCTGTAGTATTTCACCCATTCTAATTACACAATTAAACCTTTAGTATTTCACCCATTCTAATTATACATCAAACCTGTAGTATTTCACCCATTCTAATTATACATTAAACCTTTAGTATTTCACCCATTCTAATTATACATCAAACCTGTAGTATTTCACCCATTCTAATTATACAATCAAACCTGTAGTATTTCACCCATTCTAATTACACAATCAAACCTTTAGTATTTCACCCATTCTAATTATACATCAAACCTGTAGTATTTCACCCATTCTAATTATACATCAAACCTGTAGTATTTCACCCATTCTAATTATACATCAAACCTGTAGTATTTCACCCATTCTAATTATACATCAAACCTGTAGTATTTCACCCATTCTAATTACACAATCAAACCTTTAGTATTTCACCCATTCTAATTATACATCAAACCTGTAGTATTTCACCCATTCTAATTATACATCAAATCTGTAGTATTTCACCCATTCTAATTATACATTAAACCTTTAGTATTTCACCCATTCTAATTATACATCAAACCTGTAGTATTTCACCCATTCTAATTATACAATTAAACCTGTAGTATTTCACCCATTCTAATTACACAATTAAACCTTTAGTATTTCACCCATTCTAATTATATATCAAACCTTTAGTATTTCACCCATTCTAATTATACTTCAAACCTGTAGTATTTCACCCATTCTAATTATACACCAAACCTTTAGTATTTCACCCATTCTAATTACACATCAAACGTTTAGTATTTCACCCATTCTAATTATACATCAAACCTGTAGTATTTCACCCATTCTAATTACACAATTAAACCTTTAGTATTTCACCCATTCTAATTATACAGTCAAACCTGTAATATTTCACCCATTCTAATTATACATCAAACCTGTAGTATTTCACCCATTCTAATTATACATTAAACCTTTAGTATTTCACCCATTCTAATTATACATCAAACCTGTAGTATTTCACCCATTCTAATTATACAATCAAACCTGTAGTATTTCACCCATTCTAATTACACAATTAAACCTTTAGTATTTCACCCATTCTAATTACACAATTAAACCTTTAGTATTTCACCCATTCTAATTATACATTAAACCTTTAGTATTTCACCCATTCTAATTATACATCAAACCTGTAGTATTTCACCCATTCTAATTATACATTAAACCTTTAGTATTTCACCCATTCTAATTATACATCAAACCTGTAGTATTTCACCCATTCTAATTATACACCAACCTGTAGTATTTCACCCATTCTAATTATATATCAAACCTTTAGTATTTCACCCATTCTAATTATACATCAAACCTTTAGTATTTCACCCATTCTAATTACACAATCAAACCTGTAGTATTTCACCCATTCTAATTACACAATCAAACCTTTAGTATTTCACCCATTCTAATTATACATCAAACCTGTAGTATTTCACCCATTCTAATTATACATCAAACCTGTAGTATTTCACCCATTCTAATTATATATCAAACCTTTAGTATTTCACCCATTCTAATTATACAGTCAAACCTGTAGTATTTCACCCATTCTAATTATACATCAAACCTGTAGTATTTCACCCATTCTAATTAAACATCAAACCTTTAGTATTTCACCCATTCTAATTATACATCAAACCATTAGTATTTCACCCATTCTAATTATACACCAACCTGTAGTATTTCACCCATTCTAATTATATATCAAACCTTTAGTATTTCACCCATTCTAATTATACATTAAACCTTTAGTATTTCACCCATTCTAAGTATACATCAAACCTGTAGTATTTCACCCATTCTAATTACACAATTAAACCTTTAGTATTTCACCCATTCTAATTACACAATCAAACCTTTAGTATTTTACCCATTCTAATTATACATCAAACCTGTAGTATTTCACCCATTCTAATTATACATCAAACCTTTAGTATTTCACCCATTCTAATTATACATCAAACCTTTAGTATTTCACCCATTCTAATTATACATCAAACCTGTAGTATTTCACCCATTCTAATTACACATCAAACCTTTAGTATTTCACCCATTCTAATTATATATCAAACCTTTAGTATTTCACCCATTCTAATTATACAGTCAAACCTGTAGTATTTCACCCATTCTAATTATATATCAAACCTTTAGTATTTCGCCCATTCTAATTATACAGTCAAACCTTTAGTATTTCACCCATTCTAATTATATATCAAACCTTTAGTATTTCACCCATTCTAATTATACTTCAAACCTGTAGTATTTCAGCCATTCTAATTATACACCAAACCTTTAGTATTTCACCCATTCTAATTACACATCAAACCTTTAGTATTTCACCCATTCTAATTATACATCAAACCTGTAGTATTTCACCCATTCTAATTACACAATTAAACCTTTAGTATTTCACCCATTCTAATTATACAGTCAAACCTGTAATATTTCACCCATTCTAATTATACATCAAACCTGTAGTATTTCACCCATTCTAATTATACATTAAACCTTTAGTATTTCACCCATTCTAATTATACATCAAACCTGTAGTATTTCACCCATTCTAATTATACATCAAACCTTTAGTATTTCACCCATTCTAATTATACAATCAAACCTGTAGTATTTCACCCATTCTAATTACACAATTAAACCTTTAGTATTTCACCCATTCTAATTATACATCAAACCTGTAGTATTTCACCCATTCTAATTATACATTAAACCTTTAGTATTTCACCCATTCTAATTATACATCAAACCTGTAGTATTTCACCCATTCTAATTATACAATCAAACCTGTAGTATTTCACCCATTCTAATTACACAATCAAACCTTTAGTATTTCACCCATTCTAATTATACATCAAACCTGTAGTATTTCACCCATTCTAATTATACATCAAACCTGTAGTATTTCACCCATTCTAATTATACATCAAACCTGTAGTATTTCACCCATTCTAATTATACATCAAACCTGTAGTATTTCACCCATTCTAATTACACAATCAAACCTTTAGTATTTCACCCATTCTAATTATACATCAAACCTGTAGTATTTCACCCATTCTAATTATACATCAAATCTGTAGTATTTCACCCATTCTAATTATACATTAAACCTTTAGTATTTCACCCATTCTAATTATACATCAAACCTGTAGTATTTCACCCATTCTAATTATACAATTAAACCTGTAGTATTTCACCCATTCTAATTACACAATTAAACCTTTAGTATTTCACCCATTCTAATTATATATCAAACCTTTAGTATTTCACCCATTCTAATTATACTTCAAACCTGTAGTATTTCACCCATTCTAATTATACACCAAACCTTTAGTATTTCACCCATTCTAATTACACATCAAACGTTTAGTATTTCACCCATTCTAATTATACATCAAACCTGTAGTATTTCACCCATTCTAATTACACAATTAAACCTTTAGTATTTCACCCATTCTAATTATACAGTCAAACCTGTAATATTTCACCCATTCTAATTATACATCAAACCTGTAGTATTTCACCCATTCTAATTATACATTAAACCTTTAGTATTTCACCCATTCTAATTATACATCAAACCTGTAGTATTTCACCCATTCTAATTATACAATCAAACCTGTAGTATTTCACCCATTCTAATTACACAATTAAACCTTTAGTATTTCACCCATTCTAATTACACAATTAAACCTTTAGTATTTCACCCATTCTAATTATACATTAAACCTTTAGTATTTCACCCATTCTAATTATACATCAAACCTGTAGTATTTCACCCATTCTAATTATACATTAAACCTTTAGTATTTCACCCATTCTAATTATACATCAAACCTGTAGTATTTCACCCATTCTAATTATACACCAACCTGTAGTATTTCACCCATTCTAATTATATATCAAACCTTTAGTATTTCACCCATTCTAATTATACATCAAACCTTTAGTATTTCACCCATTCTAATTACACAATCAAACCTGTAGTATTTCACCCATTCTAATTACACAATCAAACCTTTAGTATTTCACCCATTCTAATTATACATCAAACCTGTAGTATTTCAGCCATTCTAATTATACATCAAACCTGTAGTATTTCACCCATTCTAATTATACATCAAACCTTTAGTATTTCACCCATTCTAATTATACAATCAAACCTGTAGTATTTCACCCATTCTAATTACACAATTAAACCTTTAGTATTTCACCCATTCTAATTATACATCAAACCTGTAGTATTTCACCCATTCTAATTATACATTAAACCTTTAGTATTTCACCCATTCTAATTATACATCAAACCTATAGTATTTCACCCATTCTAATTATACAATCAAACCTGTAGTATTTCACCCATTCTAATTACACAATCAAACCTTTAGTATTTCACCCATTCTAATTATACATCAAACCTGTAGTATTTCACCCATTCTAATTATACATCAAACCTGTAGTATTTCACCCATTCTAATTATACATCAAACCTGTAGTATTTCACCCATTCTAATTATACATCAAACCTGTAGTATTTCACCCATTCTAATTACACAATCAAACCTTTAGTATTTCACCCATTCTAATTATACATCAAACCTGTAGTATTTCACCCATTCTAATTATACATCAAATCTGTAGTATTTCACCCATTCTAATTATACATTAAACCTTTAGTATTTCACCCATTCTAATTATACATCAAACCTGTAGTATTTCACCCATTCTAATTATACAATTAAACCTGTAGTATTTCACCCATTCTAATTACACAATTAAACCTTTAGTATTTCACCCATTCTAATTACACAATTAAACCTTTAGTATTTCACCCATTCTAATTATATATCAAACCTTTAGTATTTCACCCATTCTAATTATATATCAAACCTTTAGTATTTCACCCATTCTAATTACACAATTAAACCTTTAGTATTTCACCCATTCTAATTACACAATTAAACCTTTAGTATTTCACCCATTCTAATGATACACCAACCTGTAGTATTTCACCCATTCTAATTATATATCAAACCTGTAGTATTTCACCCATTCTAATTACACAATTAAACCTTTAGTATTTCACCCATTCTAATTACACAATTAAACCTTTAGTATTTCACCCATTCTAATTATATATCAAACCTTTAGTATTTCACCCATTCTAATTATATATCAAACCTTTAGTATTTCACCCATTCTAATTACACAATTAAACCTTTAGTATTTCACCCATTCTAATTATACATCAAACCTGTAATATTTCACCCATTCTAATTATATATCAAACCTTTAGTATTTCACCCATTCTAATTATACATCAAACCTGTAGTATTTCACTCATTCTAATTACACATCAAACTTGTTTTATTTCACCCATTCTAATGATACAATCAAACCTGAAATCACACATCCGGATCACCTCGGGGTCTTTCTTTCAGAAATCAGATGGATATCTAGTATGCATATTGTTGTATACAATTTAAAGGCAGATTTTTGTAGATTATTTCACATTCTGATCGATCGACCATCAGTATATAAAGCTTCAGTTTTCAGTTAGTGGAAAACAGCAGTCAATATGTCATTAATTATGAAAGTGAAAATATATTTTAATGTGTTATTTTATTAATTTATTTAACTTGTCTTTTCCCTTAAAACTTGGACGTCATTTTTACTTGAATATGGTAGATACTATGACTTTAAATCATGAATTGTTATTCAGGTTTACAAACAACTTTGGCGTCTTGGGAGTCCTTGATCGTCTTCACGGCACCGACAACCAGTTCCGTGAGCACATCGCATACAAACGTCACATCCTGTCTCTGAGCTCAGTTCCCATGTCACAGCAGTTCCCAAATCCCACACATGTCAAGGGCAAGTAATTCTGAGGAAGCTTCTCAAGCCACGATCATCAGATGTGTTATTCAAATCACTCTACGTTTGTGGTTCGTGTTATTGCTATTTCTTGAAAAGTACTGAATTAATACTTCTCAAACTTGATTTGTAAGTGTCGCTTGGTCGCTTGTGTCCTCATTTAATTTCGAGCCATGTTTGATATCATGATTATTGCTTGTTATCCCTATTTCGTTAGATGTAACGGAGGGATATATCTCAATCTTGAATTTTTACTCATATTTGGAAAATAAAATGGCCGACCTGCAGCCATCTTGGATGTTAGTTGAAATATATTACCGCTAGTTCTTGATTGATATTTATCAGATTTCTGGTGTAAGTTCTCAAGTTAAGAGAAAAAGATGAGAAAAGTAGAGAAATATGTGTCTTACATAGATTGAGTACCAATCATTCAATGGTTGGTGACATGATCCCTCTAGGATCTCTTAATATTCTTTTGTGCATTTTACAATTTTGGGACCGATCAGAAGTAATACTTTGTAAATACAACATAGATCAGGTAATATTTTATAGAAGAGAGGTTAGATCAGATAATGTTTTATAGAAGAGAGGGTAGAAAAAGTGCCGGCTAGGCAAGGCTTTGTTGGTTTTAAAGTTGTGATAATTTGTATGTTCTTTCTTATCTACTATACCTGGAAAATTCTCCATGGATCTTCGTCGGATTTCATCGTTAAGAGGAACAGAGAAATTACTAGTCTTACTTAGACCCCGTGTTTTAATGATGGGCGCCAGATCCTTCAGATTTCTTGTGTCTTGGGTACAATATTCCTGTCTCAAAGCTATGAAACAATATTCTAGTTATATATTTGGAACAAGATCATATTTATTTTGTATAATCATATGCAGCTGGTACAAATGTAGACATAAAATTTAGTCATGTTTATTTTTATGTCAACTCTACTGGGATTTACAGCTGGCGACAAAACAATATTTTATGGTAACATATGTAATTAAAATGATTGAACTCTATATTATTTCTCTCAAAATTGCATATATGTGTTATTAGAAATTGTAATATGGTTGCAAATAAAAAAAGAAAATTGACATAATACTGGAGTTTGTCATTTTTGATTTTGCTATAAAAACCGAATCCAACTGCCCATGTTATCAGATACTGTACCTAATTAATATCAGAATTCTCTGGTGTCTTTTTTATCAGCTCTACAGTATGCTCATTTGTTTCAGGGAGAACAACTAGGTTTCAGATTTAAGACTGATTTGAGCGATAGCCATTGTGTAATGTGCGACATTCACTGTTCTCTTGGTTGGTCCTTACAATAGTCCTGATACAGCTAGCCGGTCAAGTTACAATGACTTTGATGTAGGTACTTAAACACATAACTCACATTTTCATATTTAATTGACGTAGGTAGTTAAACACATCGCTCACATTTTTAGCCCACCATCATCAGATGGTGGGCTATTCAAATCGCCCTGCGTCCGTGGTCCGTGGTCCGTCCGTCCCTCCGTCTGTAAACAATTCTTGTTATCGCTATTTCTGAGAAAGTACTGAAGGGATCTTTCTCAAATTTCATATGTAGGTTCCCTTTGGTGCCTAGTAATGCATATTGCGTTTTGAGACCAATCAGAAAACAACATGGCCGACAGGCAGCCATCTTGGATTTTGACAATTGAAGTTTGTTATCGCTATTTCTGAGAAAGTACTGAAGGGATCTTTCTCAAATTTCATATGCAGGTTCCCCTTGGTGCCTAGTTATGCATATTGCGTTTTGAGACCAATCAGAAAACAACATGGCCGACAGGCAGCCATCTTGGATTTTGACAATTGAAGTTTGTTATCGCTATTTCTGAGAATGTACTGAATGGATCTTTCTGAAATTTCATATGTAAGTTTCCCTTGGTGACTAGTTATGCATGTTGCGTTTTGAGACCAATAAGAAAACAACATGGCCGACAGGCAGCCATCTTGGATTTTGACAATTGAAGTTTGTTATCACTATTTCTGAGAAAGTATATAGGGGATCTTTCTGAAATTTCATATGTAGGTTCCCCTTGGTGCCTAGTTATGCATATTGCGTTTTGAGACCAATAAGAAAACAACATGGCCGACAGGCAGCCATCTTGGATTTTGACAATTGAAGTTTGTTATCACTATTTCTGAGAAAGTATATAGGGGATCTTTCTGAAATTTCATATGTAGGTTCCCTTTGGTGCCTAGTTATGCATATTGCGTTTTGAGACCAATCAGAAAACAACATGGCCGACAGGCAGCCATCTTGGATTTTGACAATTGAAGTTTGTTATCGCTATTTCTGAGAAAGTACTGAATGGATCTTTCTGAAATTTCATATGTAAGTTTCCCCTTGGTGACTAGTTATGCATATTGCGTTTTGAGACCAATAGGAAAACAACATGGCCGACAGGCAGCCATCTTGGATTTTGACAATTGAAGTTTGTTATCGCTATTTCTGAGAATGTACTGAATGGATCTTTCTGAAATTTCATATGTAAGTTTCCCTTGGTGCCTAGTTATGCATATTGCGTTTTGAGACCAATAAGAAAACAACATGGCCGACAGGCAGCCATCTTGGATTTTGACAATTGAAGTTTGTTATCACTATTTCTGAGAAAGTATATAGGGGATCTTTCTGAAATTTCATATGTAGGTTTCCCTTGGTGCCTTGTTATGTATATTGCGTTTTGAGACCAATCAGATAACAACATGGCCGACAGGCAGCCATCTTGGATTTTGACAATTGAAGTTTGTTATCGCTATTTCTGAGAATGTACTGAATGGATCTTACTGAAATTTCATATGTAATTTTCCCTTGGTGCCTAGTTATGCATATTGCGTTTTGAGACCAATCAGAAAACAACATGGCCGACAGGCAGCCATCTTGTATTTTGACAATTGAAGTTTGTTATCACTATTTCTGAGAAAGAATATAGGGGATCTTTCTAAAATTTATTATGTAGGTTTCCCTTGGTGCCTAGTTATGCATATTGCGTTTTGAGACCAATCAGAAAACAACATGGCCGACAGGCAGCCATCTTGGATTTTGACAATTGAAGTTTGTTATCACTATTTCTGAGAAAGTACTGAAGGGATCTTTCTCAAATTTCATATGCAGGTTCCCCTTGGTGCCTAGATATGCATGTTGCGTTTTGAGACCAATCGGATAACAACATGGCCGACAGGCAGCCATCTTGGATTTTTACAATTGAAGTTTGTTATCGCTATTTCTGAGAATGTACTGAATGGATCTTACTGAAATTTCATATGTAATTTTCCCTTGGTGCCTAGTTATGCATATTGCGTTTTGAGGTTAATCAGAAAACAACATGGCCGACAGGCAGCCATCTTGGATTTTGACAATTGAAGTTTGTTATCACTATTTCTGAGAAAGTACTGAATGGATCTTTCTGAAATTTCATATGTAAGTTTCCCTTGGTGCCTAGTAATGCTTATTGCGTTTTGAGACCAATCTGAAAACAACATGGCTGACAGGCAGCCACTTGGATTTTGACAATTGATGTTTGTTATCACTATTTCTGAGAAAGTACTGAAGGGATCTTTCTCAAATTTCATAAGTAGGTTCCCCTTGGTCCCTTGTGTTGCATTTTTGGACCAGTCTGTCCTGAAAACAACCTGGCAAACAAACAGCCATTATCGCAAAATCTCAAATTTCTTATATAGCTAGGATTCCCTTGTTTGAAAAGTACTGGAGGGATGTTTCTCAATTTGCACAGATTAGTAAAATGAAGGAAAAAGTAGAGAGAAGATCAATCTGACATAGAACCTATCAAGATCATTCAATGGTGGGCGCCAAGATCCCTCTGGGATCTCTTGTCATACTTAATTGATGTAGGTAGTTAAACACATCACTCACATTTTCATACTTAATTGATGTAGATAGTTAAACACATCACTCACATTTTCATACTTAATTGATGTAGATAGTTAAACATATCACTCACATTTTCATACTTAATTGACGTAGGTAGTTAAACACATAACTCACATTTTCATACTTAATTGATGTAGATAGTTAAACACAAATCTCACCTTTACATACTTAATTGACGTAGGTAGTTAAACACATCGCTCACATTTTCATACTTAATTGACGTAGGTAGTTAAACACATCGCTCACATTTACATACTTAATTGACGTTTGTAGTTAAACACATCACTCACATTTTCATACTTAATTGACGTAGGTAGTTAAACACAACGCTCACATTTACATACTTAATTGACGTAGGTAGTTAAACACATCGCTCACATTTTCATACTTAATTGACGTTTGTAGTTAAACACATCACTCACATTTTCATACTTAATTGATGTAGATAGTTAAACACATCGCTCACATTTTCATACTTAATTGATGTAGATAGTTAAACAAATCGCTCACATTTTCATGCTTAATTGACGTAGGTAGTTAAACACAACGCTCACATTTTCATACTTAATTGACGTAGGTAGTTAAACACATCACTCACATTTTCATACTTAATTGATGTAGGTACTTAAACACATCGCTCACATTTTCATACTTAATTGACGTTTGTAGTTAAACACATCACTCACATTTTCATACTTAATTGATGTAGATAGTTAAATACATCGCTCACATTTTCATACTTAATTGATGTAGATAGTTAAACAAATCGCTCACATTTTCATGCTTAATTGACGTAGATAGTTAAACACATCGCTCACATTTTCATACTTAATTGATATAGATAGTTAAACGCTTAACTCACATTTACATACTTAATTGATGTAGATAGTTAAACAAATCGCTCACATTTTCATGCTTAATTGACGTAGGTAGTTAAACACATCACCCACATTTTCATACTTAATTGACGTTTGTAGTTAAACAGTTAATTTACATTTTCATACTTAATTGACGTAGGTAGTTAAACACAACGCTCACATTTTCATTCTTATTGACGTTTGTAGTTAAACACTTAACTTACATTTTCATACTTAATTGACGTTTGTAATTAAACACATCAACCTCATTTTCATACCTAATTGACGTAGGTAGTTAAACACAACGCTCACATTTTCATACTTAATATATGTAGATAGTTAAACACACCACCCACATTTTCATACTTAATCGACGTTGGTAGTTAATCACATCAACCACATTTTCATACTTAGTTGACGTTTGTAATTAAACACATTGCTCACATTTTCATACTTAATTGACGTTTGTAGTTTAACACATAACTCACCTTTTCATACTTAATTGACATTTGTAGTTAAACACATCACTCACATTTTCGTACTTAATTGACGTTGGTAGTTAATCTTATCAACCGCATTTTCATACTTAGTTGACGTCTGTAGTTAAACATATCACTCACATTTTCATGCTTAATTGATGTAGGTAGTTAAACATCGCTCACATTTTCATACTTAATTGACGTTTGTAGTTAAACACATTTTCATACCTAATTGACGTATGTAGTTAAACACAACGCTCACATTTTTTTTATACTTAATTGACGTAGGTAGTTAAACCCATTTTCATACTTAATTGATATAGGTAGTTAAACACATCACTCACATTTTCATACTTAATTGACGTAGGTAGTTATACACATTTTCATACTTAATTGACGTAAGTAGTTAAACACATAACTCACATTTTCATACTTAATTGACGTTTGTAGTTAAACACATTTTCATGCTTAATTGACGTAGATAGTTAAACACATCACTCACATTTTCATACTTAATTGATGTAGATAGTTAAACACATAACTCACATTTTGATACTTAATTGACGTTTGTAGTTAAACACATTTTCATACTTAATTGATGAATATAGTTAAACACATCACTCACATTTTCATACTTAATTGATGTAGATAGTTAAACACATAACTCATATTTACATACTTAATTGACGTAGGTAGTTAAACACATAACTCACATTTACATACTTAATTGACGTAGGTAGTTAAACACATCGCTCACATTTTCATACTTAATTGACGTTTGTAGTTAAACACAACGCTCACATTTTCATTCTTATTGACGTTTGTAGTTAAACACTTAACTTACATTTTCATACTTAATTGACGTTTGTAATTAAACACATCAACCTCATTTTCATACCTAATTGACGTAGGTAGTTAAACACAACGCTCACATTTTCATACTTAATATATGTAGATAGTTAAACACACCACCCACATTTTCATACTTAATCGACGTTGATAGTTAATCACATCAACCACATTTTCATACTTAGTTGACGTTTGTAATTAAACACATTGCTCACATTTTCATACTTAATTGACGTTTGTAGTTTAACACATAACTCACCTTTTCATACTTAATTGACATTTGTAGTTAAACACATCACTCACATTTTCGTACTTAATTGACGTTGGTAGTTAATCTTATCAACCGCATTTTCATACTTAGTTGACGTCTGTAGTTAAACATATCACTCACATTTTCATGCTTAATTGATGTAGGTAGTTAAACATCGCTCACATTTTCATACTTAATTGACGTTTGTAGTTAAACACATGTTCATACCTAATTGACGTAGGTAGGTTAACACATAGCTCACATTTTCATACTGAATTGACGTTTGTAGTTAAACACATTTTCATACCTAATTGACGTAGGTAGTTAAACACAACGCTCACATTTTTTTATACTTAATTGACGTAGGTAGTTAAACACATTTTCATACTTAATTGATATAGGTAGTTAAACACATCACTCACATTTTCATACTTAATTGCCGTAGGTAGTTATACACATTTTCATACTTAATTGACGTAAGTAGTTAAACACATAACTCACATTTTCATACTTAATTGACGTTTGTAGTTAAACACATTTACATACTTAATTGACGTAGGTAGTTAAACACATCGCTCACATTTTCATACTTAATTGATGTAGATAGTTAAACACATAACCCACATTTTCAGACTTAATTGACGTTTGTAGTTAAACACATTTTCATACTTAATTGATGTAGATAGTTAAACACATCACTCACATTTTCATACTTAATTGATGTAGATAGTTAAACACAACGCTCATATTTACATACTTAATTGACGTAGGTAGTTAAACACATCGCTCACATTTTCATGCTTAATTGACGTAGGTAGTTAAACACATCACCCACATTTTCATACTTAATTGACGTTTGTAGTTAAACAGTTAATTTACATTTTCATACTTAATTGACGTAGGTAGTTAAACCGAATGCTCACATTTTCATACTTAATTGACGTAGGTAGTTAAACACAACGCTCACATTTTCATTCTTATTGACGTTTGTAGTTAAACACTTAACTTACATTTTCATACTTAATTGACGTTTGTAATTAAACACATCAACCTCATTTTCATACCTAATTGACGTAGGTAGTTAAACACAACGCTCACATTTTCATACTTAATATATGTAGATAGTTAAACACACCACCCACATTTTCATACTTAATCGACGTTGGTAGTTAATCACATCAACCACATTTTCATACTTAGTTGACGTTTGTAATTAAACACATTGCTCACATTTTCATACTTAATTGACGTTTGTAGTTTAACACATAACTCACATTTTCATACTTAATTGACATTTGTAGTTAAACACATCACTCACATTTTCGTACTTAATTGACGTTGGTAGTTAATCTTATCAACCGCATTTTCATACTTAGTTGACGTCTGTAGTTAAACATATCGCTCACATTTTCATGCTTAATTGATGTAGGTAGTTAAACATCACTCACATTTTCATACTTAATTGACGTAGGTAGTTAAACACAACGCTCACATTTTCATACTTAATTGACGTTTGTAGTTAAACACATTTTCATACTTAATTGACGTAGATAGTTAAACACATAGCTCACATTTTCATACTTAATTGACGTTTGTAGTTAAACACATTTTCATACCTAATTGACGTAGGTAGTTAAACACAACGCTCACATTTTTTTTATACTTAATTGACGTAGGTAGTTAAACACATGTTCATACTTAATTGATGTAGGTAGTTAAACACATCACTCACATTTTCATACTTAATTGACGTAAGTAGTTAAACACATAACTCACATTTTCATACTTAATTGACGTTTGTAGTTAAACACATTTTCATGCTTAATTGACGTAGATAGTTAAACACATCACTTACATTTTCATACTTAATTGATGTAGATAGTTAAACACAACGCTCATATTTACATACTTAATTGATGTAGGTAGTTAAACACATAACTCACATTTTCATACTTAATTGACGTAGGTAGTTAAACACATCACTCACATTTTCATACTTAATTGACGTTGGTAGTTAATCTTATCAACCACATTTTCATACTTAGTTGACGTCTGTAGTTAAACATATCGCTCACATTTTCATGCTTAATTGATGTAGATAGTTAAACACATCGCTCACATTTTCATACTTAATTGACGCAGGTAGTTAAACACAACGCTCACATTTTCATACTTAATTGACGTTTGTAGTTAAACACATAACTCACCTTTTCATACTTAATTGACATTTGTAGTTAAACACATCACTCACATTTTCGTACTTAATTGACGTTGGTAGTTAATCTTATCAACCGCATTTTCATGCTTAATTGACGTAGATAGTTAAACACATCACTCACATTTTCATACTTAATTGATGTAGATAGTTAAACACATAACTCACATTTTGATACTTAATTGACGTTTGTAGTTAAACACATTTTCATACTTAATTGATGAATATAGTTAAACACATCACTCACATTTTCATACTTAATTGATGTAGATAGTTAAACACATAACTCATATTTACATACTTAATTGACGTAGGTAGTTAAACACATAACTCACATTTACATACTTAATTGACGTAGGTAGTTAAACACATCGCTCACATTTTCATACTTAATTGACGTTTGTAGTTAAACACAACGCTCACATTTTCATTCTTATTGACGTTTGTAGTTAAACACTTAACTTACATTTTCATACTTAATTGACGTTTGTAATTAAACACATCAACCTCATTTTCATACCTAATTGACGTAGGTAGTTAAACACAACGCTCACATTTTCATACTTAATATATGTAGATAGTTAAACACACCACCCACATTTTCATACTTAATCGACGTTGATAGTTAATCACATCAACCACATTTTCATACTTAGTTGACGTTTGTAATTAAACACATTGCTCACATTTTCATACTTAATTGACGTTTGTAGTTTAACACATAACTCACCTTTTCATACTTAATTGACATTTGTAGTTAAACACATCACTCACATTTTCGTACTTAATTGACGTTGGTAGTTAATCTTATCAACCGCATTTTCATACTTAGTTGACGTCTGTAGTTAAACATATCACTCACATTTTCATGCTTAATTGATGTAGGTAGTTAAACATCGCTCACATTTTCATACTTAATTGACGTTTGTAGTTAAACACATGTTCATACCTAATTGACGTAGGTAGGTTAACACATAGCTCACATTTTCATACTGAATTGACGTTTGTAGTTAAACACATTTTCATACCTAATTGACGTAGGTAGTTAAACACAACGCTCACATTTTTTTATACTTAATTGACGTAGGTAGTTAAACACATTTTCATACTTAATTGATATAGGTAGTTAAACACATCACTCACATTTTCATACTTAATTGCCGTAGGTAGTTATACACATTTTCATACTTAATTGACGTAAGTAGTTAAACACATAACTCACATTTTCATACTTAATTGACGTTTGTAGTTAAACACATTTACATACTTAATTGACGTAGGTAGTTAAACACATCGCTCACATTTTCATACTTAATTGATGTAGATAGTTAAACACATAACCCACATTTTCAGACTTAATTGACGTTTGTAGTTAAACACATTTTCATACTTAATTGATGTAGATAGTTAAACACATCACTCACATTTTCATACTTAATTGATGTAGATAGTTAAACACAACGCTCATATTTACATACTTAATTGACGTAGGTAGTTAAACACATCGCTCACATTTTCATGCTTAATTGACGTAGGTAGTTAAACACATCACCCACATTTTCATACTTAATTGACGTAAGTAGTTAAACACATAACTCACATTTTCATACTTAATTGACGTTTGTAGTTAAACACATTTACATACTTAATTGACGTAGGTAGTTAAACACATCGCTCACATTTTCATACTTAATTGATGTAGATAGTTAAACACATAACCCACATTTTCAGACTTAATTGACGTTTGTAGTTAAACACATTTTCATACTTAATTGATGTAGATAGTTAAACACATCACTCACATTTTCATACTTAATTGATGTAGATAGTTAAACACAACGCTCATATTTACATACTTAATTGACGTAGGTAGTTAAACACATCGCTCACATTTTCATGCTTAATTGACGTAGGTAGTTAAACACATCACCCACATTTTCATACTTAATTGACGTTTGTAGTTAAACAGTTAATTTACATTTTCATACTTAATTGACGTAGGTAGTTAAACCGAATGCTCACATTTTCATACTTAATTGACGTAGGTAGTTAAACACAACGCTCACATTTTCATTCTTATTGACGTTTGTAGTTAAACACTTAACTTACATTTTCATACTTAATTGACGTTTGTAATTAAACACATCAACCTCATTTTCATACCTAATTGACGTAGGTAGTTAAACACAACGCTCACATTTTCATACTTAATATATGTAGATAGTTAAACACACCACCCACATTTTCATACTTAATCGACGTTGGTAGTTAATCACATCAACCACATTTTCATACTTAGTTGACGTTTGTAATTAAACACATTGCTCACATTTTCATACTTAATTGACGTTTGTAGTTTAACACATAACTCACATTTTCATACTTAATTGACATTTGTAGTTAAACACATCACTCACATTTTCGTACTTAATTGACGTTGGTAGTTAATCTTATCAACCGCATTTTCATACTTAGTTGACGTCTGTAGTTAAACATATCGCTCACATTTTCATGCTTAATTGATGTAGGTAGTTAAACATCACTCACATTTTCATACTTAATTGACGTAGGTAGTTAAACACAACGCTCACATTTTCATACTTAATTGACGTTTGTAGTTAAACACATTTTCATACTTAATTGACGTAGATAGTTAAACACATAGCTCACATTTTCATACTTAATTGACGTTTGTAGTTAAACACATTTTCATACCTAATTGACGTAGGTAGTTAAACACAACGCTCACATTTTTTTTATACTTAATTGACGTAGGTAGTTAAACACATGTTCATACTTAATTGATGTAGGTAGTTAAACACATCACTCACATTTTCATACTTAATTGACGTAAGTAGTTAAACACATAACTCACATTTTCATACTTAATTGACGTTTGTAGTTAAACACATTTTCATGCTTAATTGACGTAGATAGTTAAACACATCACTTACATTTTCATACTTAATTGATGTAGATAGTTAAACACAACGCTCATATTTACATACTTAATTGATGTAGGTAGTTAAACACATAACTCACATTTTCATACTTAATTGACGTAGGTAGTTAAACACATCACTCACATTTTCATACTTAATTGACGTTGGTAGTTAATCTTATCAACCACATTTTCATACTTAGTTGACGTCTGTAGTTAAACATATCGCTCACATTTTCATGCTTAATTGATGTAGATAGTTAAACACATCGCTCACATTTTCATACTTAATTGACGCAGGTAGTTAAACACAACGCTCACATTTTCATACTTAATTGACGTTTGTAGTTAAACACATTTTCATGCTTAATTGACGTAGATAGTTAAACACATCACTCACATTTTCATACTTAATTGATGTAGATAGTTAAACACATAACTCAAATTTTCATGCTTAATTGACGTTTGTAGTTAAACACATTTTCATACTTAATTGATGTAGATAGTTAAACACATCACTCACATTTTCATACTTAATTGATGTAGATAGTTAAACACAACGCTCACATTTACATACTTAATTGACGTAGGTAGTTAAACACATCGCTCACATTTTCATACTTAATTGATGTAGATAGTTAAACACATAACTCACATTTTCAGACTTAATTGACGTTTGTAGTTAAACACATTTTCATACTTAATTGATGTAGATAGTTAAACACATCACTCACATTTTCATACTTAATTGATGTAGATAGTTAAACACAACGCTCATATTTACATACTTAATTGACGTAGGTAGTTAAACACATCGCCCACATTTTCATACTTAATTGATGTAGATAGTTAAACACATAACTCATATTTACATACTTAATTGACGTAGGTAGTTAAACACATAACTCACATTTACATACTTAATTGACGTAGGTAGTTAAACACATCGCTCACATTTTCATACTTAATTGATGTAGATAGTTAAACACATAACTCACATTTTCATACTTAATTGACGTTTGTAGTTAAACACATTTTCATACTTAATTGATGTAGATAGTTAAACACATCACTCACATTTTCATACTTAATTGATGTAGATAGTTAAACACAACGCTCATATTTACATACTTAATTGACGTAGGTAGTTAAACACATCGCTCACATTTTCATACTTAATTGACGTAGGTAGTTAAACACATAACTCACATTTTCATACTTAATTGACGTAGGTAGTTAAACACATAACTCACATTTTCATACTTAATTGACGTAGGTACTTAAACACATCAATTAACTCACAAACTGACGCTAGATGGCGTTGTGTTTCAGTATACGTCATCGATTCAGGTCTCCTTGAATTCGATTTAAAAAATTGGACATTTTAAACAAAAAGGAAGCGATTCCTAGAATTTTTGTAATCGTCAATCGACATTTTTCAGAGCGTGATTTTGTGTACCCCGCACTAAACAGTGAAAATTTACGGTTTTTGGCTATTTATTCGTAAAAAAAACGGTTTATTTTCATGATTTTTTTTATTCCACGTTTCAAGTAAACATAGATGTTGATACAAATAGAAGTTTTAAATACAAAAACTATTCAATTAATTTCAAATCCTACCTTTTTTGTGATCGCTGACAAATGGCCCTTATGTTTAGATTTACTTATCAAACTATCAAGTACATGTATATATACTTCGTTACCATCTACCTCTATAACCGACACCACTCAATGGTCATCACCTGTATGACGGATTTGTGCTGCTGCTGATGTGTACAAGTTTATCACACGTCTCTGTGCTGTTGTAGCTGGTTTCAGTCGTAGTGCATACCCTCAAACACACAACATTTTCGCAACGAAATTAATCAGGATTTATAAGAAAGATATGAGATTTAATCATGGAGTCGTTGTTGAGAAAAAAATCAATATTCCTAGTACGGGGATCAGGTCCGGGTCCGGGTGCGGCGTACACGAAATCACACGAACCTGTATCGATGAGGTATACTGAAACACAACGCCATCTAGCGCCAGTTTGTGAGTTCATTGGTTTAGATTTCTTGATTCTGCAGCCGTGACTTTTGATTTCCGTTTGAGAAACATATCTGCCAGAAGGGAAAAAAGCTACATCTTTTTTATAGAATGCATACTCATCAAACACCTTCCTTCCTTCCTTCCTTCCTTCCTTCCTTCCTTCCTTCCACAGCACAAGGAGTGTATATTAGCTCTTATCTAAATGCTTGGGTGGGTATCTCTCTCTCTCTCTCTCTCTCTCTCTCTCTCTCTCTCTCTCTCTCAATTTAGATATTGTAAATATGTAAATATGCCATCTTGTTGTAATGATTATGTGTAATTATATCGGGAAAGGGCTTTATATAAGTTATATGTTTAAATCAAATCATTTTATAATCCAACTACGAGTTTCAAAATATTTCGCGGCCATATTTGTAATGTGAATCACGTGATTAGAGTCTCACATGGAATTATAACGCGAGATCTCGCCAGATCTCGGATTTGTATTATAAGATGTGTGCGTGTCGGTATTCCCCCTGTTTTCACTATGGTCGGGGTTTTGATGTTAGTCGGCCCATATCAGATTTTTAAAATGTCGATTAAACATCAGAAACATTCAGATTAAACATTAAAAGTCCAAAACATGTACTTTTGGTTTAATTATTTTACAAATCGTTAACGGATTTGATTAACAGATCACCGCTTATTACCTGTGCACACTGTACCTGTCGGTGTAATTTTATGAACAGATAATTTCAACCATTACAATATATTGTATCAATATAACATGAGCTAACTCCAGACTTTCTCCATTAAAACCATTATGATGTTAATATGACGCAAACTTGTCATAATTTCACCATAATTTAAAAGCTAATTATCATTTCTACATTACCGGACTTTATTCTTGTTCAATTAAGAAGGACACAACACATATTTGAATGTTAGGAGATACAGAACTGTTTGATACAGTTTGAAACACTTTGACTTACCATTTCCTTCCCATTAAGTACAATAACATCATTTTTCACTGAACAAAATCTATATCTTTTTACCAAGTATCCATGTATATAAAACTATGTTGTTAAAAAGATTATCACCTTATTCACTTAATTAGTGAACATCTCATTTACTTCAAAACCTGATTGTGTGGGTGTGTCTATTCCTTTAAAAAGGCAGGTAGGAAAAGACTGTCGCGTGTGATTTTTTCCCCCAGTTCGATCAGAAATGATTTAATCAGAATTTTAAAATTGGTTTTATACTGTGATTAGCCTAATTACCTTAGCTGGCCCCAGATGTTTACATAATTCCAATTATGTTATGTTTTAAATAAGTTTTGAAAATTATCATAAATGTGTTAACGGGTATTTAATTCTTACTTTTATGTATTGATATCAATACCATATGTATCGTAAATAATATAGGCGTTGAGATTTTAACGTTTTATTACGGATATGCTGAGAACTTTTCTCCAGGAGAAATCTAAAATAGATCGGTTTTCAATGGCTTCTTAAAAACGATGCTATAAATGTGACAAAGCTGTTCAACTAATTACATCTACATTTAAGGGGCCGCGGTGGCCGAGTGGTTAAGGTTTCCCGACACTTTATCACTAGCCCTCCACCTCTGGGTTGCGAGTTCGAAACCTACGTGGGGCAGTTGCCAGGTACTGACCGTAGGTCGGTGGTTTTTCTCCGGGTACTCCGGCTTTCCTCCACCTCCAAACCTGGCACGTCCTTAAATGACCCTGGCTGTTAGTAGGACGTTAAACAAAAACAAACAAACAAAACAAACAAACATCTACATTTTGGTATTTCATTCTGATCAGGGTTTAATTGGAAACGGGGAATGATTAAATATCGGGGACAAATTAATCATCCTGTGATGTCAGTTCTGTTTCGGGGAAACAAACATTGGTTGCTTATGAAATTTAATACCTATGATATCAACTTCTATATTTAATAACCAGATATGAGAAGATATGCTCTTCCGTGTCCTTTTTAAATACTGTATATTACTGAGTCACATGAGGTGCAAGTTGTGCAATAAACTTTGTAATCAGAGGGACGATAACTCGTCACACCTCCACTACGTGATGTAAGGAGATAAGCGATGGGTGATATGGTCCGATGGGCTAACTTGTCACGTACGCCTAGAGTCTGACAGTTTCATCATCCTTTGATTGTAAAACAATAACTGACTAATAGTCAGATTGGAAGGGAAAGGTTTAAACTTGTAACTTGATAATGTGTGATCGCCATTGTTATTTCGAAAGCATAATGAATGTTCAAATGAGTTTCCTCTGGCCCTGACACCATGTCTGGTGTAGGACCAGAGCGCACTACTATATGAAAACGTGGAATTCTCCGACACCGTTTGGTGTCACTAAGATTTTGGTGTAAACACATATGTCATATTACCAGATGAGACCTATAACCAGGTATGACCTAGTATGACCTATTTCCAGGTATGACGTATTACCAGGTATGACGTATTACCAGGTATAACGTATTACCAGGTATGACCTATTACCAGGTATGACCTATTACCAGGTATGACCTATCACCAGGTATGACCTATTACCAGGTATGACCTATCACCAGGTATGACCTATCACAGGTTTGTGTTAAATATCTATGTATGACATGTGAAGCGTTTGACGAAACGTGAAACAACTGAAATGGTATCGTAACCACATGACGTCATCATGCCTAGGTGAGATCTGGAATGTTGATCAATAGTAAAATAGAATTGAGTGTTTTCTTGTTTCTTTATGGTCCGTCGACAAATCATTTACAGCACGTGGAATGCCAATATATTACACTTTTGTACTTTAATTCACCCTGAATGAGCCGATCAATTTATTTATCTGCATGTTTTGTTAATCTGGTGACAAGTGATACCGGGGGCACAGATAAGAAAGCTAGGACGCTGATGGTGCACGTATATATATAAACAAAGTCATATTAACTCGTTAATATTCAAAATGAAGGGCCCAGTCAGCTGTGTTTCTCTACTCTGTGTTTTGTTAACTTTTACTGCAGCTTTTGAACAGGAGGTTGTTCCAAAATGTCCACCGGAAGTAGAAGTTTGTGAATTTGAGTGGACGATTGATTATTTGGAAACGATGGTTGTTTATGAAGAAGGCGGAAACGGCAACCCAGTTGTTAACAGGAATGGCTCTCTGTACAAACGGACTGGTTGTGATGACTACGAAGAATTGACGCAAGAAGGTAAAAATATTCCCATTCAATAGCTGACAAAAGCTAAAAATTTGTTCGATTAGAAAAATAAAACTAATTGATATATGACCCGCTTGAAAAGGTGGGGTTCCCATCATCCGATTATAAAAAACAACTTTGCAGTATTTTGGTGTTTACTGAAACATACCTGAATATGTAAAATGTAAAAGGTCTACAGGGCCTGTAAATTACCTTTTTAACGCTTAATATATAAAGTTAGGCAAACAATTCGATGTCTACATTTTGAGACATAAACACGAACACACGTTGATCTAGCACACTTAAACTCTGCACATCGTTTGTGTTAGAAATTGAGGGCTCGGCTGTACCACAAAATATTGTACAGTTGGAATGACAATGATCCTAGGAGTGATTAAAGTACAGAGTGAAAGTCTGAGAAATCAATCATGATAATTATTTTACAGCGACCTCCAAAAAACGATCCTTTCATCTGATATTTAGCCAAATTCTCATCTAAAAGTTGTGATTATATCTTGGTAAATTGTTGGCAAAACATTTTGATCAAGTGCTAGACAAATGACAAAGGCACCTGGAGGAGATTAATGCAAAATCCATGAAAGAAAAATTGCATGATGCTGAAGATGGTTCGGACTACCTATTTCCCTCGGGGGAGATAACTCTGATAAGAGTTGACTTTCTCAAGTTTTGATTGATAATAAAGGAATTGTACAGATTTGATGAAGACATTTGTTAAATCATTTAATATCAATAATTATCATTTTGGAATGATAACTTTGAGTGATTTTTGTGTTTAGTTATCAAACACGAACATAGGCCGGTAATTATTGGAACTCTCTAAAAAGAACCAGAAGTGGGTGTATAACTTCCATAAGATATTGACATGGCAAAACATTTACCTCATAATTTACAGCAAATCATACTCTAGAGAATTTAACATCATTTTACAGCATACGACATTGATTTTTTGTTGTTGTTGTTTGTTTGTTTTATTAAAAAGTGAACCATGTCGTACACCTCAGATGACCACACTATGCACATCATAGCGCAGTTCTCTGGGACATTTAAACAAATTTAAACGGGTTGTCCACATTTGTTTTGGTAAAATTTGTTCGTGGACAAAATTCCATTGTTCCTGTAAAATGTCTTTTATCAAATCTCAATTTTAAGTCATCACACGTTATCCGCCATCTTGAATCATTTCACAAACAGGTTTTATGCTTTCTCGATCAGAAAACATGAAAGGATGTCGACATTTTCAAAGTTTTTACAATGAAAAATAAAACTGAATGATGTACATTGACTTCAACAATAAAACCTGGTAATAGGTCATAACTGGTAATAGGTCATCGTGGTGATAGGTCATACCTGGTGATAGGTCATACCTGGTAATAGGTCCTACCTGGTAATAGGTCATACCTGGTAATAGGTCATACCTGGTAGTAGGTCATACCTGGTGATAGGTCATACCTGGTAATAGGTCATACCTGGTGATAGGTCATACCTGGTAATATGTCATACTTTGTAATATGTCAAACCTGGTAATATGTCATACCTGGTAATAGGTCATACCTGGTAATAGGTCATACCTTGTAATAGGTCATACCTGGTAATAGGTCATACCTGGTAATACAGTCATACCTGGTGATAGGTCATACCTGGTAATAGGTCATACCTGGTGATAGGTCATAACTGGTAATAGGTCATACCTGGTAATAGGTCATACCTGGTAATAGATCATACCTGGTAATAGGTCATACCTTGTAATAGGTCATACATGGTAATAGGTCATACCTGGTAATAGGTCATACCTGGTAATAGATCATACCTGGTTATAGGTCATACCTGGTAATAGGTCATACCTGGTAATATGTCATACCTGGTAATAGGTCATACCTGGTAATAGGTCATACCTGGTAATATGTCATAAAGCGACACTGTTTGAAGTATTCGCATACAATATAATGTTCTCTGAGAAATATGTTTTTTTTTTTAAATAGTAAAGGTTATGATCTTTACATTGATCAGGCAGTTTTACTCTCAAGATAAACCAAAGTTCTTCGAGTAATAAGTCCTGAAATTCGACCCGAAATATCACTAATTACCTCTAAAATATACGGTATTTGTATATGATACACCTTTTCCCTGTACATTTCGGTGTTAATTACATTATTTGTAGGCAACGACACTCGTATAATCATCGTTCTGTATAGATTTCATCAATAGAAATTGTGCATGTTTCTGATATTTTGTCAGTCAATATCAAAAGCAAAGCTGCCGATATTTGGATGTAGTTAACTAGTTGTGCGATCCATTACCCTGCCTGGTTTGTGTGGTTAACTAGTTGTCTGATCCATTAACCTGTCTGGTTTGTGTGTGGTTAACTAGTTGTTCGATCCATTAACCTGCCTAGTTTGGGTGAGGTTAACTAGTTGTCTGATCCATTAACCTACCTGGTTTGTGTGTAGTTAACTAGTTGTCTGATCCATTAACTTACCTGGTTTGTGTGTAGTTAACTAGTTGTTCGATCCATTAACCTGCCTAGTTTGGGTGAGGTTAACTAGTTGTCTGATCCATTAACCTGCCTGGTTTGTGTGTGGTTAACTAGTTGTCTGATCCATTAACCTGTCTGGTTTGTGTGTGGTTAACTAGTTGTCTGATCCATTAACCTGCCTGGTTTGTGTAGTTAACTAGTTTTCTGGTCTCTATCCATTAACCTGCCTAGTTTGGGTGTAGTTAACTAGTTGTCTGATCCATTAACCTGTCAGATTTGGATGTCGTTAACTAGTTGTCTGATCCATTAACCTGTCAGGTTTGTGTGGTTAACTAGTTGTCCGATCCATTGACCTGTCTGGTTTGGGTGTAGTTAACTAGTTGTCTGATCCATTAACCTGTCAGATTTGGATGTCGTTAACTAGTTTTCTGATCCATTAACCTGTCAGGTTTGTGTGGTTAACTAGTTGTCCGATCCATTAACCTGTCTGGTTTGGGTGTAGTTAACTAGTTGTCTGATACATTAACCTGTCTGGTTTGTGTGTAGTTAACTAGTTGTGTGATCCATTAACCTGTCTGGTTTGTGTGTGGTTAACTAGTTGTCTGATCCATTAACTTGTCTGGTTTGTGTAGTTAACTAGTTGTCTGATCCATTAACCTGCCTGGTTTGGGTGTAGTTAACTAGTTGTCTGATCAATTAATCTGCCTGGTTTGGATGTAGTTAACTAGTTTTCTGATTCATTAACCTGTCAGGTTTGTGTGTGGTTAACTAGTTGTGTGATCCAATAACCTGTCTGGTTTGTGTGTGGTAAACTAGTTGTCTGATCCATTAACCTGCCTGGTTTGTGTGTGGTAAACTAGTTGTCTGATCCATTAACCTGCCTGGTTATGTGTTGTTAGCTAGTTTTCTGATCCATTAACCTGTCTGGTTTGTGTGGTTAACTAGTTGTGTGATCCATTAACCTGTCCGGTTTGGATGTAGTTAACTAGTTGTGTGATCAATTAACCTGTCCGGTTTGGATGTAGTTAACTAGTTGTCTGATCCATTAACCTGTCTGGTTTGTGTGGTTAACTAGTTGTGTGATCCAATAACCTGCCTGGTTTGTGTGTAGTTAACTAGTTGTGTGATCCATTAACCTGTCCGGTTTGGATGTAGTTAACTAGTTGTGTGATCCATTAACCTGTCCGGTTTGGATGTAGTTAACTAGTTGTCTGATCCATTAACCTGTCCGGTTTGGATGTCGTTAACTAGTTGTCTGATCCATTAACCTGTCTGGTTTGGATGTAGTTAACTAGTTGTCTGATCCATTAACCTGTCCGGTTTGGATGTAGTTAACGAGTTGTCTGATCCATTAACCTGTCTGGTTTGTGTAGTTAACGAGTTGTCTGATCCATTAACCTGTCTGGTTAACTACAGAGACACTGTACCACGCCACGTACAAAAGCTAAATAGTTTTTATGGAATGTTATTATATTTTGCTTTGCAAATTACCTCTCCATTTTGTTATATTAATGTTTCTATAGTTCGTAGAAGCTTAAAACCTGAAACATGTTGAAATTATTAGGCAAAATTCAAGTCGATTCCAGAGGAATTCTTGTAAAACGCCTAGTTACGAAAGTTTATGTGGTACGGAAGTGGACGATGTGGTACGGAAGTGAACGAGGTGGTACGGAAGTGTACGATGTGGTATGGAAGTGGACGATGTGGTACGGACGTGTACGATGTGGTACGTAAGTGTACGATGTGGTACGGAAGTGTACGATGTGGTACGTAAGTGTACGATGTGGTACGGAAGTGTACGATGTGGTACGTAAGTGTACGATGTGGTACGTAAGTGTACGATGTGGTACGGACGTGTACGATGTGGTACGTAAGTGTACGATGTGGTACGGAAGTGTACGATGTGGTACGGAAGTGGACGATGTGGTACGGAAGTGGACGATGTGGTACGTAAGTGTACGAGGTGGTACTTATAATGTATTCAATTCTTTTTTTCAGAAATGGACAATACTATCATGGCTGACGGACATTACAAGATCGTGTATGCCATAAATGGTCAAGTGCCCGGCCCGTCCATCGTTGTTTACGAGGGTCAACAGGTAACATTTGCTCACTGACCATGGTCTTACAACATGTAGATGTAATTCAAAACCAAAACCAACCGTCCTGGAATTAAAACATAAAATCTTCTTTGGTGGTTGGATTGAAGAATTGCGTGTATTCCGGCCTCACTAATACAAGATGGTATTCCAGTACTGTAAAATATTATTACCGAAATCTTATCGATATTCGTGTTGAAAACTTTCCGCTTAAAATATTGTTTTAATTTTAGTCCTATAGATGGCTTCAATGACAAGTTCTACAGTTAGGCCAATTCACCAATATGTAAAAATTCATTTATAAGTTTGAGGGTTTCAAAATAAACACTTTGATAATATACATCAACAGTCCGACTTTACGGGAACTTTGTGACATTTTTCGTGTTATAAATGGATGTGATTAGGCTCATCTAGTCTGTAGCCAATCACTGCCGTCTATAACACACAAAACGTCCCGAAATTCTCATCTAGTCTGTAGCCGATCACTGCCGTCTATAACACACAAAACGTCCCGAAATTCCAATCTAGTCTGTAGCCAATCACTGCCGTCTATAACACACAAAACGTCCCGAAATTCCAATCTAGTCTGTAGCCGATCACTGCCGTCTATAACACACAAAACGTCCCGAAATTCTCATCTAGTCTGTAGCCGATCACTGCCGTCTATAACACACAAAACGTCCCGAAATTCCAATCTAGTCTGTAGCCAATCACTGCCGTCTATAACACACAAAACGTCCCGAAATTCCGTCTAATCTGTAGCCAATCACTGCCGTCTATAACATACAAAACGTCCCGAAATTCCATCTAATCTGTAGCCAATCACTGACTGCCGTCTATAACATACAAAACGTCCCGAAATTCCCATCTAGTCTGTAGCCAATCACTGCCGTCTATAACACACAAAACGTCCCGAAATTCTCATCTAGTCTGTAGCCGATCACTGCCGTCTATAACACACAAAACGTCCCGAAATTCTCATCTAGTCTGTAGCCAATCACTGCCGTCTATAACACACAAAACGTCCCGAAATTCCAATCTAGTCTAGATCTGAAGCCAATCACTGCCGTCTATAACACACAAAACGTCCCGAAATTCCAATCTAGTCTGTAGCCAATCACTGCCGTCTATAACACACAAAACGTCCCGAAATTCCAATCTAGTCTGTAGCCGATCACTGCCGTCTATAACACACAAAACGTCCCGAAATTCTCATCTAGTCTGTAGCCAATCACTGCCGTCTATAACACACAGAACGTCCCGAAATTCCAATCTAGTCTGTAGCCAATCACTGCCGTCTATAACACACAAAACGTCCCGAAATTCTCATCTAGTCTGTAGCCAATCACTGCCGTCTATAACACACAAAACGTCCCGAAATTCCAATCTTATCTGTAGCCAATCACTGCCGTCTATAACACAAAACGTCCCGAAATTCCAATCTAGTCTGTAGCCAATCACTGCCGTCTATAACACACAAAACGTCCCGAAATTCCGTCTAATCTGTAGCCAATCACTGCCGTCTATAACATACAAAACGTCCCGAAATTCCATCTAATCTGTAGCCAATCACTGCCGTCTATAACACACAAAACGTCCCGAAATTCCAATCTAGTCTGTAGTCAATCACTGCCGTCTATAACATACAAAACGTCCCGAAATTCCAATCTAGTCTGTAGCCAATCACTGCCGTCTATAACACACAAAACGTCCCGAAATTCCAATTTAGTCTATAGCCAATCACTGCCGTCTATAACATACAAAACGTCCCGAAATTCCAATCTTATCTGTAGCCAATCACTGCCGTCTATAACACACAAAACGTCCCGAAATTCCATCTAATCTGTAGCCAATCACTGCCGTCTATAACACACAAAACGTCCCGAAATGCTCATCTGGTCTGTGGCCAATCACTGCCGTCTATGAAATACAAAACGTCCCGAAATTCCATCTAATCTGTAGCCAATCACTGCCGTCTATAACACACAAAACGTCCCGAAATTCTCATCTAGTCTGTAGCCAATCACTGCCGTCTATAACACACAAAACGTCCCGAAATTCCAATCTTATCTGTAGCCAATCACTGCCGTCTATAACACAAAACGTCCCGAAATTCCAATCTAGTCTGTAGCCAATCACTGCCGTCTATAACACACAAAACGTCCCGAAATTCCGTCTAATCTGTAGCCAATCACTGCCGTCTATAACATACAAAACGTCCCGAAATTCCATCTAATCTGTAGCCAATCACTGCCGTCTATAACACACAAAACGTCCCGAAATTCCAATCTAGTCTGTAGTCAACCACTGCCGTCTATAACATACAAAACGTCCCGAAATTCCAATCTAGTCTGTAGCCAATCACTGCCGTCTATAACACACAAAACGTCCCGAAATTCCAATCTAGTCTATAGCCAATCACTGCTGTCTATAACATACAAAACGTCCCGAAATTCCAATCTAGTCTGTAGCCAATCACTGCCGTCTATAACACACAAAACGTCCCGAAATTCCATCTAATCTGTAGCCAATCACTGCCGTCTATAACACACAAAACGTCCCGAAATGCTCATCTGGTCTGTGGCCAATCACTGCCGTCTATGAAATACAAAACGTCCCGAATTTCCATCTAATCTGTAGCCAATCACTAGATGGAAACTTTGTGACGTCGACCGTGTTGTAGGAGGCTGTATAGAATTAGGACTTACTGTGAATTTTGTGACACTGTTTTTGTTGCTGTAGGTTGCTGTGAAGATACAGAACAACCTTTTATATGAAGGTATCACGATACATTGGCACGGAATGGTCCAGTGGCTGACCCCCTGGATGGACGGGGTAGGGACAGTGTCTCATTGTCCGATCAACCCCGGGGAGAGTTTTACGTACAGGTGAGTGGCTATAATTAGTAACATATAGGTGAGTGGTTATAATTAGTAACATATAGGTGAGTGGCTATAATTAGTAACATATAGGTGAGTGGCTATAATTAGTAACATATAGGTGAGTGGTTATAATTAGTAACACATAGGTGAGTGGCTATAATTAGTAACATATAGGTGAGTGGTTATAATTAGTAACACATAGGTGAGTGGTTATAATTAGTAACATATAGGTGAGTGGCTATAATTAGTAACATATAGGTGAGTGGTTATAATTAGTAACACATAGGTGAGTGGCTATAATTAGTAACACATAGGTGAGTGGCTATAATTAGTAACACATAGGTGAGTGGTTACAATGGATGTAAAAGCATGTACCTTTTCAAAAGATATATCAAAATTAATTAACTTATCCAAGTGTGTATCGTTGAATTTAAACCTATGTTGTCACAAATATTATACCGAATTGGGTTGTCACAAATATTACACCAGATTGGGTTGTCACAAATATTATACCGGATTGGGTTGTCACAAATATTATACCGGATTGGGTTGTCATAAATTCTTGTCTGTCCATGTGTGTGTGTGTCCACCTGTGTGTCTGTCCATGTGTGTGTCACAATGTAAGGGTGTGATCATGAGTCTGAATGTATTGTCTTTTCTTTTGATGTTGTTTGAGATGTATTTGTATTGTACTTTATTCCTCTTACTCTTAAAATTTAGAGGAAACAACGGAAATACTAAGAATGAAAAGAGCGCGTTATTTCTAATACATATTAATGGGAGTTCGATTTCCATTTAAACAATTTTGTGCATGAATAATGAATGGTAATTACATAGATCCCGTTAATGAATGGTAATTACATAGATCCCGTTAATGAATGGTAATTACATAGATCCCGTTAATGAATGGAAATTACATAGATCCCGTTAATGAATGGTAATTACATAGAACCCGTTAATGAATGGTAATTACATAGATCCCGTTAATGAATGGTAATTACATAGATCCCGTTAATGAATGGTAATTACATAGATCCCGTTAATGAATGGTAATTACATAGATCCCGTTAATGAATGGTAATTACATAGATCCCGTTAACAACGTTGGTGCTAACATCAATGGCGTTGAATCAGCCGTGATTTCCAGGGCGTAACCCAGTCAGTTTCTTACACATTCCTTCATTTATTACGATAGTAAGTCATTTAAACTAACTATTTGATTCTACTGAAATAAAACATGCATTTTCTCATTTCGGAATTGTTATTCACGTTAAGAACAAAGAACACGTAACAAAAATATATTAATGTCCCTGTGGCTGTTATGTGGTACACTATTTTATCAGCTTTAAAAGAATCGATGTTTTCAGATGCTGGTAGAGAAACAAATCGTTATAATATCAGTCTATTCATATTTCATTGATTTATCTTCTTTCTTTTTTTTTAAATTCCGTAATTAGACTTTACGACAGGAACAGTTTTAACTTATCATTTCAATTGAATGGTTCAATTAAGTGTTCATAGATCATGGTTGAAGAATGGTCTTTCCAGTAATTTCATCTAGTAGTATTTCTTTTAAAAAGTTCCTGTATTCACTTACGTTTTATTTTAAGTGTACTCAAGAGCAGACATAGACCTACGTGTAGATTTAAGGGTAACTTTACGCCTTACGGAGTTACGACTTTTAGTGAAACTCGTTTTAGACGAGAGATACACCAACGTCTACGTTAACGTCTACGTTAACGTCTACGTGTACACTCACGACCTTTAGTGAAACTGGGTGGACATTAAAATCACGACCTGTTGTTGTCCATCTGTACCCCTGACCTTGTAGGAGTTGAACGGAAGGGGATATGTCTAATACACATGTATACATACAAAGTAGCTTATTATCTATCATCCGGGTACTGTTATCACCATGTAATCATGCCAGTCTCATAGATAGGAAAGATAAAGGAAGGATAGCCAGCTAAGCATAGAGTCCGTCTGTACTGTAGTGACCTTGTTACACTTCATAGCAGTGTGTCATACTGTAGTGACCTTGTTACACTTCATAGCAGTGTGTCATACTGTAGTGACCTTGTCACACTCCCTAGCAGTGTATACTATGTGTCTATGATGTATTTGTGTCTGTGGCGTATTTGTGTCTGTGACGTATTTGAGTCTGTTATGTATTTGTGTCTGTGACGTATTTGTGTCTGTGACGTATTTGTGTCTGTGACGTATTTTTGTCTCTGACGTATTTATCATATGTGACGTAGGTGGATGGCTGATCCTCAAGGTACTCATTGGTATCATTCTCATCTCGGAGTGGAGCGCACTGATGGCCTGGCCGGGGCCCTAATTGTCCTCCCAAGGCCCAAACTGGAGGTTAGTTTCTACGTCATTATTTTCATATTTCAAGGGAGGTAACTAGGTCTTCAATAACTCTTTAACACTAACTATTGTTCTTTGAAAAGTTAATTAAGCCACTCAAATCTGTATATGATAAAATGAAATCATCAACAAATGTCATATTTTCCGTAGAAAGTGGATGAGTACACGTTTGATAAGGACTACATTGTGTTTCTGCATGACTGGTTTCCGTTCCAATCCATTGAAATCAACCGGGAGTTGGACTGGGGTCTCACGAGGTAAGTCTATATATAATCAAGAATATAAATCAATATTTCCTAAATTAATATTCCCAGTTACTCTGCCCATTGTGACGTCACAGATATCCGTGTGACGTCACTGACTTTTCCAGCAGCTGTACAGTTGATGCAGGAGTGGAAAGAAGAACACACTGGCAGATTTCACAACTTCTCTCTCTGGATAAATACTCGTAACTCACTTAATTTTTTATAAAAGTATTTCAATCCGAATAGAGAAACAATCAAACGAAATTTAAACGACGTCTTAGGGGTTATCTTTTCTTCAGAGAAGCATAATAATGTGTATTGTTTTCATCATTTTCTTATTTTGCATTTTGCTCTATGTTCAATCTTTCTCTGTGTGTGTGTGGGTGTGTCTGTGAGTGTGTGTGTTTGTGGGGTTTTTTTTAGCTTATTTGTTGTTTCAATGTTACCCTGGTAAATACCTTCTATTTAGCTCAAAAACGATATTTTATCTGCAGAGAAACATAAAAGTACACCAGTGTTGTTTGTTAGTATACTGTCAACAGTCAACATGTTTATATAGTTCGTAAGAAAAACAGATAAAAATGAAAATAAAATGTGTGAAACATATGTTGGAAGTTAATTCAAGTGTTCATTTCCAGCTATTCTTACGGTTTGAATGAATCGCAGTGCTACACCACAACGTCCAGCACAGACGGGGGAGGTGTGGGGTTCACACCTTTCGAATCAGGGCTCATCAATGGAAAAGGTAGGATCCTACATGGTACCTTACTAGTGAGGTGGAAAAGGTTCTGTTTGTGTCCGATCATCTGAAGGAGAACGCGTCCTAAGCCGAAAATTACAAAGTTCAACTGACTAATACATCATGATACATAACTATACTAAATAGAGACCACCTCTCGGCATCCCACTGTTCTTTCTGTGTTTTATATACCATATTTATTGTTTCGATGTAACCCTGGTAAGTACTAGTAGCAATATAACGCTCGGCTTCTTTTTACCCTGATCGGATTAGCGTAAGTCTAGTAAGCCAGAGGTCCCAGGTTCGATACCTAGCGGAGATTTAATTAATCATGCGCTCTGTCACATTCATTGACTTTATTACCGGCTCTAAAGAAGCCAGATAGCGTTTCTTCTTCCAAACTCCGTAATGCATTATGTGACATTTTACTAAGTCACATGGTAATTTTTTCTGCATTTCCGTATAATATTCTTTTGGCCCCGGATATGACGCAACAGGTGGCGTTACTGGTCAATATGAAGTATGTGATCGGTCAATGTAGCGGTAAATGCAAAATGCAGATATGCAGTTAAAAACGAAACAAAGTTAAGATTGAATGCAAGCTAAATAAGTGGATGTATCTTATCAAATGACACATTAATAAAATCATATTCCTGATTCAAATGCAGTCTTATTATCACCAAAAATGATTCAAACTGATATAATTTTGTTACACGTGCTGAAACGCTTTAGTTCGTTAATTAATTTCAACACAGTTTTACAGCAGTTTTACATTATAACTACCAGCATTAAAACTATGCCGTTTATCTTTTTTAAAGATATTTTTTGTTTATGAATGAAAATTATTTATTATCCTGATATCGACAAACTACTATGACAATAGGTACGGTTTCTATGTAGTCGTTACTGTCAGATTAATCACTTTACACCTCGCCGTTTTCTGTTTAGGCCACACTTTCCACAATTCAGACACTGGCGACATCGAGGCTCTACCCCTAGAGAGATTCGAGGTCAAACGAAACTCCTACTACCGGTTCCGGTTGATAAATGCCGGGATGTTGTTTGCCTTCCGGTTTTCAATAGATCAGGTACGTAGACACAATGTCAGATCACGTTGAGCGTATATCTATCAGTTTTAACTGAGGAACGTCACGGAACGGAATGATGTTTGCTGACTGGGATGTGGGAATCTTCCGGTAAATCTTATGAAATATATCTTTAACATCAATAAAGACTTCAATTCACTTAACGCTTATCTGGTGATGAAAAGAGAGTCGGTGACAGATATTCCCAAAATTATAATGTGGCGATTAAAAACAAATATTTCCCAGTTTTGCAATTATCTGATGATTTAGGGTATTGAATACACAATGAAGCATTCCTGATTCTCATTCAATCCTCTCCCCAGCACGACGTACAAGTTATAGCGGTGGACGGAAATGACGTCATCACAATGGCGGCAGAGTCGATCATTGTCAACACCGGAGAAAGAGTCGACATCGTTCTTTACGCAGGCGCACATCAGCAAAATTACTGGATTCGAGGAGAGACACTAGAGGCCACTGCTAACGGGGAGGTAAGTTATTAGACAATCATAATTATACCTTATTAGGACATTTATACGATTGTTAGACAATCATAATGATACCTTATTAGGATATTTATACGATTGTTAGACAATCATAATGATACCTTATTAGGATATTTATACGATTGTTAGGCAATCATAATGATACCTTATTAGGACATTTATACGATTGTTAGACAATCATAATGATACCTTATTAGGATATTTATACGATTGTTAGACAATCATAATGATACCTAATTAGGACATTTATACGATTGTTAGACAATCATAATGATACCTTATTAGGATATTTATACGATTGTTAGACAATCATAATGATACCTTATTAGGATATTTATACGATTGTTAGACAATCATAATGATACCTTATTAGGATATTTATACGATTGTTAGACAATCATAATGATACCTTATTAGGATATTTATACGATTGTTAGACAATCATAATGATACCTTATTAGGATATTTATACGATTGTTAGACAATCATAATGATACCTTATTAGGATATTTATACGATTGTTAGGCAATCATAATGATACCTTATTAGGACATTTATACGATTGTTAGACAATCATAATGATACCTAATTAGGACATTTATACGTTTTCCAAGGGTGTTTCCTTCCATGTCGATAATCAACCTTATATTATACGATACCAGCCATTTGTTTGGATTTTATCGGCAACATTCACATAAGAATTGGCATTACTCCTTGGTTTTAATGACTACATGGTTACCCTTCCCTTCCCTATCATCACTGAACCAATGTTTCCCCAATGGTAGAGCCGCAATAGACTTAAAAACAACGACCGCAGGCAGGGCTCCATAAACGTCACACCCAGTAAAGTGGATCCTCGACCATCTGATCAGGTGTGAAGCATATCAGAAACCGGAAAACCAACCGAACACCTCCAGCCATGACGACTGCCCCGCGGAGGCCGTGGACGACCATCGCACCCAACCAGCAATCAGTAACGGCACACCTTTACATCAAAGGAACCATGACCGATCTCTCCCGCCACTCTCAAGATAAACATAGTGATATGACCTTCCCTTTTAGCTTCAAACCCTAGGGTTGTCATTCCACTCAGCAACTGTACAGAATCTGAGTATCCAGTCTACATCGCGGACTTACCTCCCCTCACCAACATACTCATGTTAGAATTAAACCCAGCTAGGTCTTCATAAGAGACGCGAAAATCTTGCCAACACGAAATGTCATTTCCACCAACTTAAGATCCACACAAGCCTAAGTAACAGCTTCCCGAGAGAACATGAAGGCCTATCTGTACCAGATACTTGACCCGTTGCGGGCGAACTCAAGGAACATTTCTCTCCCTGATACACAGCAACCGATCTCCGGACCGATGAGCTTTCGGGTGCAACACGTCGCCAACAATAGCAAGAATCACAACAACAACACCCCCCCCCCCCCCCCCCCCCCCCCCCCCCCAACACATAGTACTCTAATGACACAGATCATGTGACTATATAAGTAGTTAACACTACGTACTTTTACTTTCTGTAGTGAAGGATGACCTAAAGGTTTCGTGTTGTTTCCTAATAAATGGATGTGTAGGGAAACGAGAATGTCCACTTTCAATGGGGATAATTAGTTACCTAGTTCATGATAAAGGAGATTGTCACCTTTAATGGGGATAATTAGTTACCTAGTTCATGATATAAGAGATTGTCACCTTTAATGGGGATGAATCAGTTACCTAGTTCATGATAAAAGAGATTGTCACCTTTAATGGGGATGAATCAGTTACCTAGTTCATGATATAAGAGATTGTCACCTTTAATGGGGATGAATCAGTTACCTAGTTCATGATAAAAGAGATTGTCACCTTTAATGGGGATGAATCAGTTACCTAGTTCATGATAAAGGAGATTGTCACCTTTAATGGGGATAATTAGTTACCTAGTTCATGATATAAGAGATTGTCACCTTTAATGGGGATGAATCAGTTACCTAGTTCATGATATAAGAGATTGTCACCTTTAATGGGGATGAATCAGTTACCTAGTTCATGATAAAGGAGATTGTCACCTTTAATGGGGATAATTAGTTACTTTGTTCATGTAGAACTGTTGACTGTCAACTGTTGTCATATGTATTAAAGTTCCACCTAGGAAACGAGAATACAAACTGTTTATATATTTTGTGTGTTGTCAAAACGTTACCATGGAAACGAGAATGACCGCTATCAATTTTAATAAGGATACTACAAGAGAACAAAAGTGTGCACTGTTAATGGAAGGATGAACAATTATATCGATACTATCAAGGTGATAACAAATACTGATCCCGTTACCAGGGAAACGAGAGATGTTTATTTCATTCCTATCTATATTGTGTAATACTAATTTGTCGTTTTACGTTGACTATCACACCGCCATCATGTTTTAAAGGACGTGGTCCCTGGTAAGGCAGTCGCTGTCCTCCATTACTCAGGTGTTAACGATGACCTCCCAACAACTGACAGAGTTAACTGTACAAACGAGGATCCATGTAGGATTATCAACTGTCCATTCGGGTAAGATAAACTGTCTATTTGGGTAAGATAAATTGTCTATTTGGGTAAGATCAACTGTCTATTTGGGTAAGATCAACTGTCTATTTGGGTAAGATCAACTGTCTATTTGGGTAAGATAAACTGTCTATTTGGGTAAGATAAATTGTCCATTTGGGTAAGATAAAATGTCTATTTGGGTAAGATAAACTGTCCATTTGGGTAAGATCAACTGTCCATTTGGGTATAATGATTAGGTAGGTCCATCAACTATCGTATTTTGTGGAGTCATTGACAGACCACTTAGGTAGGGACCTCAACTGTATAATTTGGTGGCAGGGTCATCAACTCTCTTTTTAGGTCAGTCCATCAACTCTCTTTTTGGGTCAGTCCATCAACTCTCCTTTTGGGTCAGTCCATGAGCTCTCTTTTTGGGTCAGTCCATTATTGTGACTTATTGTGAAACTGTCGTTTTCAGACAATATCCGGAAAGTTATAACCGCCAGTGTACGCCTATTTCTGACCTGAAATCTACTACGGAACAAATGGCAATTTACCCAGTACCATCAGCGGAACCTGAAGAGGATTTTGACGAAATATTCGTCAATTTTCATTTTTCGTGTTAGTACTAAATTGTAAATCAACAAACGTTGAATGAGCCGTTCTTTTTACAAATGTTTCCTTATAAATATAGTCGCCAGAATGTGGATACTTCTATTACGGTGTCTGTATCGGGACACATGGGTGGTCGGGTGGCGCAGTGATAACACACGCCTGTCACTTAGGCGGCCGGGGCTCGATTCCCCGATCGGACGTGAAAAGGTACATGTATTAGGTCACCTATCCGACTACATGGGTTTATCCGGGTACTACAGAAACTGTAAGATTCCTCATGAGCTTCCATCCAGGACAACAAGCATGATAAGTATAAAGTAAATTAACTTGTTTCGTAATTGTTGTAAAATAACTACGTTTTTACAAACAATTATTAGAATTGTCGATTACGCTTCTGTCTTGTAGAGCAATTTGTTTTAGTAATCAACATGTACTTATTTACATGAACGAATCTTGATGAAACAAAATATGTGAAAAAGAATGTTCTTCTCGGAACTCATTAAAACAACTCCGATTTTTTTTATTATCAAGACATTTCAATGTCATCATTTGCTTACTTTTATCAGCTTCATGTTGTCAGATGTTGGTGGTTTCAAAATGATTTCAAATATTAACGAAAACCTTAAACTTCTGTCCATTCATTCCATTACAAAAAAAAACACACACACCAAAAAAAAAAAAAAAAAAAAAATAAGATTGAACGTGAATTCTTAGATGTGAGTGACATTCAGTATTTTTATTGTAGAGGTAATATTCAAATGATAATAACAGCATTTTTGTGTATTTATTCATTCCCTGATGAATAGATATCTTGTATATTTACAGCTGGAGCGGAAGTTCCATTTACGGCTTCTGTCAATGGACATAAGTTCATTCCCTTCTCCGCCCCTCCACAGGTAACGTAATCCTTGTATTGGTTATCTTTAAAACCTCGTATTAGTATTCTAACTACAGTGAGAATTAGGTAAATCAATATCAATTAAAAACAAAACCACAGAACTGTTTTCTCATGGTTATTTAACTGAAGTAGTGCCTCTTTGCAGATTTACCCCGCCGGAAATGACACGCATGCGTCGTGTGAAGACCAGGATTGCAGCGATAACTGTCATTGTTCTTATAAAATCAAGTTAGATCTCGGGAAAACTATACAGCTTGTCTTCCTCAATCAAGGTTTGTTTTCTAAAACCGTACAATCGTCTTCTGAAATCAAACTTTACCTCCTTAAACTATACAGCTCGTCCTCCTCAATCAAGGTTTATCTCCCTAAACTATACAACTCGTCCTCAATCAAGGTTTATCTCCCTAAACTATACAACTCCTCCTCAATCAAGGTTTATCTCCCTAAACTATACAACTCGTCCCCAATCAAGGTTTACCTCCCTAAACTATACAACTCGTCCTCAATCAAGGTTTACCTCCCTAAACTATACAACTCGTCCTCAATCAAGGTTTACCTCCCTAAACTATACAACTCGTCCTCAATCAAGGTTTACCTCCCTAAACTATACAACTCGTCCTCAATCAAGGTTTACCTCCCTAAACTATACAACTCGTCCTCAATCAAGGTTTACCTCCCTAAACTATACAACTCGTCCTCAATCAAGGTTTACCTCCCTAAACTATACAACTCGTCCTCAATCAAGGTTTACCTCCCTAAACTATACAACTCGTCCTCCTCAATCAAGGTTTACCTCCCTAAACTATACAACTCGTCCTCAATCAAGGTTTACCTCCCTAAACTATACAACTCGTCCTCAATCAAGGTTTACCTCCCTAAACTATACAACTCGTCCTCAATCAAGGTTTACCTCCTTAAACTATACAACTCGTCCTCAATCAAGGTTTATCTCCCTAAGCTATACAACTCGTCCTCAATCAAGGTTTATCTCCCTAAACTATACAACTCGTCCTCAATCAAGGTTTACCTGCCTAAACTATACAACTCGTCCTCCTCAATCAAGGTTTACCTCCCTAAACTATACAACTCGTCCTCCTCAATCAAGGTTTACCTCCCTAAACTATACAACTCGTCCTCAATCAAGGTTTACCTCCCTATAGTCCAGCAGCAGCCCACTAAACCTTGCAGTAGCGTCCACATAATAGTTTTTAGTGTTTTTTGTATGTTGGATGAGTGCTGATTCCAAAACTGCTTGGTGCCACTTTGGCACCCTTGAGCATTTTGAAATATTCAAGATGGTCGCCAAGATGGCTGAAAAATCTAAAAATGGCAATAAGTTACTCATTTATTACTCTAGAGTTACATTGTTTGTGTGTATACTGGGGGTTTTAGGGTCATAGATACCATTAAAATCATGTAAAGTACAAAGCAGTAATCAATTCTTTAACTGAATCTAAAATCTAAAAAAAGCCGCCAAAATGGCCGCCGAAACCTCAAAATTGCAATAAGTTATTGTTTCCCTAGAGTGTTTAGTCAAATCCAAGAATTTTAATGACCATCATGAAAATCAAATTACCAAAATTACAATATACGAACTCAGAGCTCGCAATGACGATGGTTGTCGAAATCATAATCATGTTTATCAGTCAAATGATTTGTTTTTAAGCGTTAAAGATGTTGCCGTATAAGCGTACTAATGACACCAACAACAGCCCATATACATAAACTTAAAATGTATGGGGTATAGGCGCACCAATGACACCAACCACAACCCATACACATACAGTTGTATGGGGGTATAGGCGTTCCAATGACACCAACCACAGCCCATATACATAGACTTCAGATGTATGGGGGTATAGGCGTACCAATGACACCATCCACAGCCCATACACATACAGTTGTATGGGGGTATAGGCGTTCCAATGACACCAACCACAACCCATACACATACAGTTGTATGGGGGTATAGGCGTTCCAATGACACCAACCACAACCCATACACATACAGTTGTATGGGGGTATAGGCGTACCAATGACACCAACCACAACCCATACACATACAGTTGTATGGGGGTATAGGCGTTCCAATGACACCAACCACAGCCAATATACAAACTTAAAATGTATGGGGTATAGGCGTACCAATGACACCATCCACAGCCCATACACATACAGTTGTATGGGGGTATAGGCGTACCTATGACAGCAACCACGGCCCATACATATAAACTTCAATTGTAGGGGGGTTTATATTAGGCGTACCAATGACACCATCCACAGCCCATACATATAAACTTCAAATGTATGGGATATAGGCGTACCAATGACACCAACCACGGCCCATACATATAAACTTCAATTGTAGGGGGGTTTAGGCGTACCAATGACACCAACCACAGCCCATATACATAGACTTCAGATGTGTTGGGGTATAGGCGTACCAATGACACCCAACCACACCAGTACAAAAGAAACTATCTGTGTTACTTCATCCTTTTTCACGACTATTGTTCGAATGCACACACTGTGCGAATAATAACATCCACTTTAATTGCATTATATAATATTCACTCAGCTCTGTCCTCATCCATCCTCAGTTCCATTTCCAGTATCACTCAGCTGATCTGTATATGTTGTCCACTGATTCTCACAGATGTGTTCCATGGCGCAGTCACAGAAAACTGTGCATGTCAACTGAGCCTTCTGACAGCGAAAACCTAGGCTGTTGCATACGGATGATCACTAGTGCAACCACATCTGATCATCTTCAGAATTCCAGGGGGTCCCCAAAGACTGACATCGCCTGTTCTAGCTCCTTTCCAATACTTTTTATTTTTACCATTTAAAGAAATTTTCTCCCATGCTTCTGTCGTGTTTATTTTTGTCTGTCTGTGTGTGTGTGCATTATCTGTGTGATGGTGTGTCCGATTATGCGTCTGTCTGTGTGTGTGTGTCTGTTTTGTCTTGTGTGATGGTGTGTCTATGTGTGTGTCTGTCGGTGTCTGTGTGTGTGTGTGTGTGTGTGTGTGTGTGTTTGTCTGTAATGGTGCGTCTGTCTGTGTCTATCTGTCTGTCTTGTCTGTGTGATGGTATGTCTGTCTGCTTCTTTCTCACTCGGTATAAATTCAGGTTAGGTTATGTATGTGTGTTAATATGTAAATGATGTAAGTAGATGTGAGGCTTGTGGTTCAAGCTTAAAATAATCGTGATGAAGATGATGTTTTTTGTGTGATGATAAGGATGATGATGTTTTATTGTGAAGAAAAAAATGATAATAATTTAAGTATGGATGATGATATCATGATAGAAGATGATGATGGTTAAGTGTGATTCTTTTGATGATGATGATGATGATGATGAATGGATGGTGATGAGGGTGATGAAGGTGGTGATGATAATGATGATGGTGATGAACCGATGATGATGAGGAGGAGTAGGATGATGATGATGATGATGCTGATATGATGATGAGGATGATGTTTGATTATGTACGATGATGATGATGATATGATGATGATGATGATGTTATTGAATCATGAGTCTGGACTATAGTTACTGTGGGTGTAAGTGTGAGAATGTGTGTGCATATATGTTTCAAATGTTTTGTATTTATGAAAAAAATCTTAAAAAATTAAAAAACAAAAAACAAAAAAAGAATTCCAGGGGGTGTTGGGGGTACGTTGGAAGGCAGTGTAACGGGTGAACGAGTTTTTGACGCTTCATCCCGGATCCAGCCAATGCCTCTCGCATCAAGATCAGATGGGCCTTTCTTTAGTACTGCCTTCTAAATGCACACCTGTATATGAGCACGTTTTACGTTTTCAGCAAATGACTTAGTGTTGGTGACAGTGACTTTAATTTCTTGATTCTTCGTCAGTTAAGATATCAATATTAATTTTGAAAGTGAGGTTTGGAGATGCTATCTATAATTTTGCTGCCATAACATGTTGCAACAAATGATGTGAGCTCTGAAATTACTTCTTTTATATCTGCTGCCTGCTCCCCAAGCTATCTGAGTGTGTGTTCTTTTTTAAGAACCTTCAGTACTGTCCCTTTTGCAAAACATGTTGGCAATAGTGTCACATCCTGACAAAGCATGTGCTGCACAAAAGATGTTGTACTATATTAGCATGTTTCTTTGCCGGTGCTCGTTCATCTACTGATTACCATTGTGGACTGGTTGCTTCCATTATGACAGAGCATGTCGGATTCTGGATGTGGTACAGGTAAACCAGTAAGATGAATCGTCCTACTGCACTTTGATGCATTTGCGCCATTGTGTTGCAAGGCACGTCATTTGATGTGGAATAGTCGCGTCTGCCTCCTCGTGAGTTATTCTCATGCCAGTTCTTTCAAGACAATCATATGGACCTCATGTGGCGCAGGGTCAAGTCCAGTTACCACTAGTCTGTGATTGAACGCAATGTCTGTAGGCTGAAGATTACGCACCCGTTCTAACTTCTGCAGACAAATAAGGTCTGTGACCTGCAATCTGTTTTCTGTGACTGTACAGATAACTTGTTGAAAAGGTAAGGGAGTAATGAGCGCAATCATGTGACATCTTGTTGCCCTTTCCCCTGCACACAAATTTCAAGTGCCACTCTTGATGCTATACTTGTAATGTCTGTCGAACCTAAGGTACGTATACGAGCTGGCATATCCTCCCTGTGTGAAATAACTTATGGTTTTGTGTCTTCCTTGCGCATGTCTGCTATGTCTTTGATTAGGCGACTGCAGACATGAAGGCTCAGTGCCCATCATTTAGAGCAGATTGGTTAACAATTATTCCGACAAGTCATCCAGGACCATTGCCATACCGCATGAATGTTATGATAAACATGTCTAACCACATTTTATTCCACAATCAAGGTTAATGACGCTTCACATGCTGACCTCCAAGAATGCTTTAGAGAACTGCATATGGAAGGGCTTCTATGGGTCGCATATAATATAATCAATACCTGGCATAACATTTAATCATAACATAATTTCCATTCATACTGAACAATATTTTGATTGTGATTGTGTTACTATAGAGCAATCTCCATATCAAATCATAAACACCAATAACCATTTTAAAGAAACAATACATGACTTATTGCAATTTTGAGGTTTCGGCGGCCATTTTGGAGACTATTTTAGATTGAATTAAAGTATTGATTATTGCATTGTATTTAACATGATTTTAGTGGTATCTATGACCCTAAAAACCCCAGTGTACACACAAAAAATGTAACTCTAGAGTAATAAATGAGTAACTTATTGCCATTTTTAGATTTTTCAGCCATCTTGGCCGCCATCTTGAATATTTCAAAATGCTCAAGGGTGCCAGAGTGGCACTAAGCAGTTCTGGGATCAGCACCCCTCCAACATGCAAAAATCACTGAAAGACATTATGTGGACGAAAATACAAGGTTAAGAGAGAAATCGGGGTTTGGCAACCGGACTACTAAACTATACAGCTCGTCCTCCTCAATCAAGGTTTACCTCCCTAAACTATACAACTTGTCCTCCCCAATCAAGGTTTACCTCCCTAAACTATACAGCTCGTCCTCCTCAATCAAGGTTTATCTCCCTAAACTATACAACTCGTCCTCAATCAAGGTTTACCTCCCTAAACTATACAACTCGTCCTCAATCAAGGTTTACCTCCCTAAACTATACAACTCGTCCTCAATCAAGGTTTACCTCCCTAAACTATACAACTCGTCCTCCTCAATCAAGGTTTATCTCCCTAAACTATACAACTCGTCCTCAATCAAGGTTTACCTCCCTAAACTATACAACTCGTCCTCAATCAAGGTTTACCTCCCTAAACTATACAACTCGTCCTCAATCAAGGTTTACCTCCCTAAACTATACAACTCGTCCTCAATCAAGGTTTACCTCCCTAAACTATACAACTCGTCCTCAATCAAGGTTTACCTCCCTAAACTATACAACTCGTCCTCAATCAAGGTTTACCTCCCTAAACTATACAACTCGTCCTCAATCAAGGTTTACCTCCCTAAACTATACAACTCGTCCTCAATCAAGGTTTACCTCCCTAAACTATACAACTCGTCCTCAATCAAGGTTTACCTCCCTAAACTATACAACTCGTCCTCAATCAAGGTTTACCTCCCTAAACTATACAACTCGTCCTCAATCAAGGTTTATCTCCCTAAACTATACAACTCCTCCTCAATCAAGGTTTACCTCCCTAAACTATACAACTCCTCAATCAAGGTTTACCTCCCTAAACTATACAACTCGTTCCTCGTCAAAAGCTGGGATTTTTTTACAGGGAAATATTGTTTCAGTCTAATTTTTGATGCTTAGTTATAAAGGCTCTTAATTGTTAAATCTTGTTACTTTACCTTAGTTACATTCGTAATTTATCAAACTATATAAGATATTCAGAACATGATCTGTTAATACTGTTTGGTTTTTCTTTGTTTTTACGTGCATTGCTTAATTATCTATTAATATTTTGTTTAACCTTTTCATGAATGATAACAATTGTAAATGTACTTTTATTTTTCTAGCGTTACTTTTATTCTCTTAATACTGGAATACTTTCCAGTGTTTGTAAAAGAACACATGTTGAGAATATTTTATGTTTTAATTTCAGATGATGCAGTTTTCGGAATGGCACATCCTGTTCACATGCACGGCCATCACTTCCACGTGTTGAAAACTGTTTATCCTACGTACGACCCAGAGACGGGAAGGGTCGAGGCGGATAATCAGGATATTCAGTGTAACACTCAAAGCTGTAACAATCCACACTGGAGAAACAGCTCGTGGGAACAAGGAAACGTACCGGGGCTGAACCTCGACAACCCACCAATGAAAGACACGATTATAGTGCCAAGGAAGGGATACGTCGTCGCGCGCATCCGATCAGATAACCCAGGTTAGTGATAATCCAAGTTAGTGACAAGCCAGGTTAGTTATAACCCAGGTTAGTGATAATCCAATTTAGTGAAAGCCAGGCTATTTATAACCCAGGTTAGTGATAAGTACTGATAACCCAGGTTAGTGACAAGCCAAGTTAGTTATAATCCAGGTTAGTGATAACCAAAGTTAGTGACATGCCAGGTTAGTTATAACCCAGGTTAGTGATAATCCATGTTAGTGATAACCAAAGTTAGTGACAAGCCAGGTTAGAGATAACCCAGGTTAGTGATAATCCATGTTAGTGCTAACCAAAGTTAGTGGTAACCCAGGTTAGTGATAATGCAAGGTAGTGATAATCCATGTTAGTGCTAACCAAAATTAGTGATAATTAATCCAGGTTAGTTATATAATCCAGGTTAGTGATAATCCAGGTTAGTTATATAATCCAGGTTAGTGATAATCAAGGTTAGTTATATAATCAAGGTTAGTGATAATCCAGGTTAGTGATAATCCAGGTTAGTTATATAATCCAGGTTAGTGATAATCCAGGTTAGTGATAATCCAGGTTAGTGATAATCCAGGTTAGTTATATAATCAAGGTTAGTGATAATCCAGGTTAGTTATAATCCAGATTAGTGATAATCCAGGTTATTTATAATCCAGGTTAGTTATAACCAAAGTTAGTGGTAATCCATCATCGTTTGTGATTTATTAGATACGGTATATGGTATGCGCATTTATACGACAAATCTTTTACACATGAATTGATCTGCCCTCCGGAGACCAGGACAGTCTACCTACACAGGTTTACCTCTCGTTTTAAGGGTACTGGTTCATGCACTGCCACATCGAGATGCACCAGATCTCGGGAATGGCTGTCCTGTTCCAAGAAGGGGAAATCTCCGAAATGACTCCGACCCCTGAAGGATTCCCAACATGTGGGGACTTTCAATTCTCTGAAGAAGAGTTCGCCAGGTTAACGGCTAATAGAAGTAAGGATTGGTTAATATATAAATTGGTGACGTCAGAACATAAGATGATTTATCTATCTATTTATCTATATGATATGATAAACATTAAAGTGTTTGGAATATTTCAGTACCAGCCATTGTATGGTTTTTACTCTGCGTATTGATCGTTCAAAATAACATTTGCTATCAAAATAATAGGGATGTATTTTGACAAAGTTAAAAATAATTCAATATCTATAAATATGCCAGATAAAAGTTAAACACCGGATGGTTCTTCGATTTCAGAGATTAGTCCGAGGCACAATAAAACTTCAGACGGAAAACATCGTCACCATCACTGGTTCCGTCATGCGCACTGGAGGAAATATCTACATCATAGGAGAGTATACGTCATCATTATCTGTGTACTTTTGGCTGTGAATATCGCTACACTTATAATTATCGGAATGCTCAAACGAAAACTGTCTCAAAAGCAGGAGTCACTGCCTCACAAACGCGAGGAGATAAACAAGGCGTTGGTATTTGATTCCATGGAACATCCCAACAAAAGCTTTGGTTCCAGTGTATCGAAACAAAAGCTACTGGCGTGAATCATGTCTGTTGTAGAAACGTGTACAATACAAACAATAGTCTTTAAAAGAAAATTAACCTAATGATTCATATTATGATTAGTAAAATGTCCAAGAAAATAAGATGAACCAAGATTTCCAGTGGAGAGTCTTAACAGTATGGTCAGCTCAGATCTAGTATTTACATTACAACTTTTTAGATAATGAAAAATTAAAAAAGTTCAATATGGCATGTACGGTTTGTCTTTCTAATTTACATCTGATAACTTGGTATTGATATCACATATCAATGTCAACTTCGACAAAATCGTTGAATTGCTCCAAATAGCACACAATGTTTGCATCAAGCAAAACAAACAAAAAAACTGTACAAAATGACTTGCTATAGTTTTACACAAAATCTACAAAAGAAAATTGAACCATGAAAAAATTGCGTGCTATCATTTCACCAAAAACAACTCAAAAAAAGTGTACAAAATGGCGTAATGTGGCCTCAAACAAAATCCACAAAAGAAGGCTATACAAAATACTATAGTGTCACACAAAATTACAAGTACACTTGTAATCTTTACAAAGTGGCGTACTGTAGTTCATACAAAATTCACAAAAGTAAGTTGTACAAAATTGCGCGCTATAATTTCACACAAAATTACAAGTAATCTTTACAAAAAGGCGTACTGTAGTTTCACACAAAATGCACAAGAAATCTGTATAAAGTAGCGTACTAAAGTGTAACACAAAATCTTCAAAAGAAAACTGTACAAAATGGCGTACCAATTTCATACAAAATCCACACAAAAATTGTACCAAGTGGCGTACTATAGCCTCAAACAAAATCCACAAAGGAAAATTGTACAAAATAGTGTGCAATAGTTTAACATAAAATGCGCACAAGAAATCTGTACAAACCTGTACTGTAGTTTCACACACAATCAACAAAAGAAAATTGTACAAAATGGCGTACTATAGTTTCAGACAAAATCTACAAAAAAGTACGAAATGGCGTAAAAATCGGCGTACTACTACTACTACAGTTTCACACAAAACCCACAAAAGAAACCTATACAAAATGGCGTACTATAGTGTCACGTGACTCTCCGTGGGGTATTCACGACAAAGTCTTGATATCTTTTGGAGATGTACGTTTTTTGATTATTTTTTTCCATTCCAACGATAACCTATAGCATTGATACAAATATGAAAAGACAATGACAAATTATACATACATAATTACATACGTTTATAACGACGACACTAGAACAAGTATATCGTGGTACAACTTCTTGTGGGTATAGTTTTAACAACTTACAGCACGACAACGAAACGTTTCACCAATGGAATTGAGAAATGATGCACAATGTACTATATTGTAACAATTATAAATTACCCTAACACAGCTGGATAATCGTAAACATGTTGATATGACAGTTGACCGTCTGTACAGGACAGTCCCAGGCCTGCGAGTGACACGGACAGGACAGGTAACATGGTAACAAGTATGCACGCACATTCACATCGACAGCCAATCAAAACTCATTTCCGATAACCACACCCAATCACCACTCTTATCTTGATACACGTCACACCGACAACCAATCAAAACTCATTCCCGATAACCACACCCAACCGTCACTCTTACCTGGACACACTTCACACCTAAGACTGGACACTGTGACAAGACTGTGACAGGTCACTGTACACACACATCACATACACTAATATAGACACGGGTCACACCCAAGACTGGACAATGTGACAAGACTGTGACAGAACACTGTACACACACATCACATACACTATATATAGACACGGGTCACACCTAAGACTGAACAATGTGACAAGTCTGTGACAAGACACTGTACACACACATCACATACAATATATATAGACACGGGTCACACCTAAGACTGAACAATGTGACAAGTCTGTGACAAGACTGTGACAGGTCACTGTGCACACACATCACAACACTATATATAGACACGGGTCACACCTAAGACTGAAGTCTGTGACAAGACTGTGACAGGTCAATGTACACACACATCACATACACTATATATAGACACGGGTCACACCTAAGACTAAACAATGTGACAAGTATGTGACAGGTCACTGTACACACACATCACATACACTATATATAGACACGGGTCACACCTAAGACTAAACAATGTGACAAGTATGTGACAAGACTGTGACAGGTCACTGTACACACACATCACATACAATATATATAGACACGGGTCACACCTAAGACTGAACAATGTGACAAGTCTGTGACAAGACACTGTACACACACATCACATACACTATATACAATGTATAGACACGGGTCACACCTAAGACTGAACAATGTGACAAGACTGTGACAGGACCACATACACTATATATAGACACGGGTCACACCTAAGACTGGACACTGTGACAAGACTGTGACATGACACTGTACACACACATCACATACACTATATACAATGTATAGACACGGGTCACTACACACAACACACACCCGACACGCGCATTCTATACTGAAATAAATGCTTAATTGGATTGAATTATTAAGACTTTACTGGCTCTGAAACGAAAATAAAGAACTGTCATTAATACTATTATTAACAAACACATCCTGTAAATGAAAAAGGGGAATTCGTTAGAATTGACAATTAGTGTCGTCACATAGCAAGGGTGAACTCAAGTTAATCCAACTAAGTATAGTAGATTCCTAGTCACTATGCTGAAAAGGAAAAATCTATACATCAACCGAACACTAGTAAGTTCAATTAAGGAGTTGTGAGATCCAGTGTCCCATATAGAAATCTACTTTACCATATCTGTACATATAACTAGATATAAATGTATATGCCTGCTCCCCTGAAAAAGAAACAGCAAAATACAAAATGTACTTAAAACGTCAACATTGTCACTTAAATGAAACATCAAATACTCTAGTACCGATGTACTACAGAAAGCCTATTTACATAAATATCTCCTCGTTCTCAGACAAGTTGCTCTGACCAACAAGTTGTTGAACCCAATTTCAAAGTCTTTTTTTTCCGTAAATTTCCTAGCAGGTGAATGATTTGATCCGAGTCGTGCCGGAATGATATGTCGGGGTATAACAGTTTCGTTCTCACCGTCCTTTGTCTCCTCCACTGACTCGTTGCTGTCCACTCCGTTGACTCCCTGCTGCCCACTCCGTTGACTTTGGTTTGTTTTGTTTAACGTCCTATTAACAGCCAGGGTCATTTAAGGACGTGCCTGGTTTTAAAGGTGGAGGAAAGCCGGAGTACCCGGAGAAAAACCACCGGCCTACGGTCAGTACCTTGTTAATACTCAACTAACTGCTACTATCATTCGCAGTATCATCATGTTGTGTCATAAGACCATGTGATTAAAAGTTATAGAGTAATGAACCATAATAAAACCTACAATAATTCAACAAAATATACATTAACCTGCCAGCTTTATATCTATCCCTATCAGCCTTATCGTAGCTTTATATACGTGCTGAAAAATACCTCAGCATGGCCTTATGGTTCTTCAATAAAAAATCACAATATCATACCATAATATTCTACATATATCAATTATCATAAAGTACTACAAGCGTAACATCACAACAGTTCCAAAAACATTATAATGTACTAAAATATAATATTACCCTTAGCCATTCATCAACAGTATAAAGTTGGTATGATTTATGAATTATATATATGCTCATCCTTAAAAATGTAAACCGAATATGACATGTAATCAACAGTAATATCAGCAGATATTTCGCTCTTAATTATTAGTATATTTCTGATATAATATAACTGAGAAAAACATTCACTAGCATTCGGAAAACAATGATGTTGTGCAATATAATCGAGAAATGGCAAAAGAGCAATAATAATCTATAACAATAAATCAAAGGCTCGATAAAAGGTATATATATATCATTATATTGATAATTAGTTGTATCGAAGTTTAAACAGTCTTCACATGTTGTTAATAAAGTCGCTGATAGTAAATTACTAGACAGACTGCATTTATGTATGGAGAGTTCAACATCTGAATGGAGAGTTCAAATATCTGTATGGGGACAAGTAAAATTCAAGTTGTCAGACTGGAACTGTATTGTTTATAGTTAATAAATCAAACAGCAAACACATCCTATAAAAGCCGCATACAGGAAAGATCATGCCAGGATTATTTAGAAACATGTCGAATCAGCATCTTCATATATATGCCGGTTGTCACGTACTGACGTCTGACGTAGGCAATGTCAGGATAATTCACATGTAAAACACCAAATATTCTGATGAAAATGTAGACTGCAAACATGAAGGAATTCTTTTCCGTTGAAAGTAAAAGACAACAGGTAAAATATTCTGCAGTTTCGAGTGTCACTCATACATCGTTGGGAAGCCCATTGAAGCCCATCCTTCGCCATATAATAATCTACGACACACTTCACTAGCTATAGTGAATTAAAATATCGATGACGCCATCACACATCAGTAGACATGGTATGCAAAAATGACGAAAAATAGTTATAGTCATGAAATTTCAATGCATTGTGCTTTGATATAATACACAAAAGTCAATAAATGATATAGTTCAATACAAACAGCATGTTAAAATATTCCCGCCAAAAAGCACATGGCGTATATAAAATGTCTGACGTCTGGCCGGCGAGACATGACCGACGAGTAAGACTCGCCGGCCACACAGGCGAATACACAATATAAAAGTTACATTTTGAAATAAATAGTCACCGGATTTGGATTCTCCACCATGTTATGTCAATGTGCGAGGTGAGTGGGGAACTCGCTTATGAATCACATCATAAAACGCAAACACATGTTTCCAGTTCCATGTTAGTCGCGGTAAATTTGAACAAGCATTCTGATTGGTTAAACAATATTTCTATAACCAATCAGAATGCTTGTTCAAATTTACCGCGACTGACACAACATGGCTACTCAAGGGGAAAATCTGCTATCAGTATGCATAAAAAGTCCCGGGGCCGTCGATAGGGTGCTCGTATACATAAAGTAAGTGTATGTAATAGTTGTATTCGGTGATCTGATGAAGCGTACCTCTTGATAAAACCCGTGGACTTCGTATTTAAAGCTATGTCCAATAGAGTCAAAGTGTGGTGACCCCGATACGTCAACTTGTCCGACTAAACAAAATCGAGGGGATTTTGAAGTTTCACGCCCGATTTCGTAAACTAATATCGAGAAATCGACAACATGTTATGGCTTATTTTAAAGATTGACCATTTCTCTTCAATTTAAGTCCTACTTCGAAAAAATCCACCCAATACAACCGAAGCTACGGTACTTAGAAATAAATACATCAGATTTCAAGCCTGAGGGAGTTCAGAACCTTTCTCATTTATATGTACTCTATATGTTATTATTTTATAAAACGAGTCAGGCACCTGTGTATTGACTGACAAATATATCTTTTACATGAAGAGAATTCGAGAAAGGGGAATAACTCATACAATACGAGTTACAAATTATCTCCCCCTAGACCACACCGTTACAATTATGTAATCTCATCACACCCATACTACCATATACATGTACACAACAACCTGGCAACTTCCCCACGTAGGTTTCGAACTCGCAACCCAGAGGTGGAGGGCTAGTGTTAAAGTGTCGGGACACCTTAACCATTCGGCCACCGCGGCCCCCACTCTGACTCCGTTGGCTCACTGTTGTCCACTCTGTTGACTCACTGTTGTCTAACTACACTGACTCACTGCTGTCCACTCCGTTGACTCACTGTTGTCCACTCCGTTGACTCACTGCTGTCCACTCCGTTGACTCACTGCTGTCCACTCCGTTGACTCACTGCTGTCCACGCCGTTGACTCACTGTTGTCCACTCCGTTGACTCACTGCTGTCTAACTACATTGGCTCACTGATGTCCACTCCGTTGACTCACTGCTGTCCACTCCGTTGACTCACTGTTGTCCACTCCGTTGACTCACTGCTGTCTAACTACATTGGCTCACTGATGTCCACTCCGTTGATTCACTGCTGTCCACTCCGTTGACTCACTGCTGTCCACCCCGTTGACTCACTGCTGTCTAACTACATTGGCTCACTGCTGTCCACTCCGTTGACTCACTGTTGTCCACTCCGTTGACTCACTGTTGTCCACTCCGTTGACTCGCTATTGTCCACTCCGTTGACTCGCTGTTGTCCACTCCGTTGACTCATTGTTTTCCACTCCACTGACTCGCTGTTGTCCACTCCGTTGACTCGCTGCTGTCCACTCCGTTGACTCGCTGCTGTCCACTCCCTTGACTCTCTGTTGTCCACTCCCTTGACTCACTGTTGTCCACTCCACTGACTTGCTGTTGTCCACTCCGTTGACTCACTGCTGTCCACTCCGTTGACTCACCGCTGTCCACTCCGTTGACTCGCTGTTGTCCACTCCGTTGACTCACTGTTGTCCACTCCACTGACTCGCTGTTGTCCACTCCCTTGACTCGCTGTTGTCCACTCCCTTGACTCGATGCTGTCTACTCCGTTGACTCGCTGTTGTCCACTCCGTTGACTCGCTGCTGTCCACTTCACTGACTCGCTGTTGTCCACTCCACTGACTCGCTGTTGTCCACTCCGTTGACTCACTGTTGTCCACTCCACTGACTCGCTGTTGTCCACTCCGTTGACTCGCTGTTGTCCACTCCGTTCACTCACTGCTGTCCACTCCGTTGACTCACTGCTGTCCACTCCGTTGACTCACTGCTGTCCACTCCGTTGACTCACTGTTGTCCACTCCGTTGACTCACTGCTGTCTAACTACATTGGCTCACTGCTGTCCACTCCGTTGATTCACTGCTGTCCACTCCGTTGACTCACTGCTGTCCACTCCGTTGACTCACTGCTGTCTAACTACATTGGCTCACTGTTGTCCACTCCGTTGACTCACTGTTGTCCACTCCGTTGACTCACTGTTGTCCACTCCGTTGACTCGCTGTTGTCCACTCCGTTGACTCGCTGTTGTCCACTCCGTTGACTCGCTGTTGTCCACTCCGTTGACTCACTGTTGTCCACTCCACTGACTCGCTGTTGTCCACTCCGTTGACTCGCTGCTGTCCACTCCGTTGACTCGCTGCTGTCCACTCCCTTGACTCTCTGTTGTCCACTCCCTTGACTCACTGTTATCCACTCCACTGACTTGCTGTTGTCCACTCCGTTGACTCACTGCTGTCCACTCCGTTGACTCACCGCTGTCCACTCCGTTGACTCGCTGTTGTCCACTCCGTTGACTCACTGTTGTCCACTCCACTGACTCGCTGCTGTCCACTCCCTTGACTCGCTGTTGTCCACTCCCTTGACTCGATGCTGTCTACTCCGTTGACTCGCTGTTGTCCACTTCGTTGACTCGCTGCTGTCCACTTCACTGACTCGCTGTTGTCCACTCCACTGACTCGCTGTTGTCCACTCCGTTGACTCACTGTTGTCCACTCCACTGACTCGCTGTTGTCCACTCCGTTGACTCGCTGTTGTCCACTCCGTTGACTCGCTGTTGTCCACTCCGTTGACTCGCTGCTGTCCACTCCGTTGGCTCGCTGTTTTCCACTCCGTTGACTCACTGTTGTCCACTCCCTTGACTCACTGTTGTCCACTCCACTGACTCGCTGTTGTCCACTCCGTTGACTCGCTGCTGTCCACTCCGTTGACTCGCAAAATATTAATGATATATGTACTTCGTATCCATATGTGACTACTGGACTTACGGAAATTTAACTACGGATAAATACTAGTTGTCATCTATTAGTTTTATTAGTTTATTAGTTAAACCTTAAACATCTCCCCAACTAACAGCAAGGGTCATTGTCAGAGATCCACTTTGTCCTTGACCTTTTAAATATCTCCTATATAAATGTGCTGGATTCCGTATAAATACTGACCACATTCACCCATAAAGCCAGGAGCCAAGATAGAAATCAAAGTACTGAAAGTACTGAGGGAGGCGTTAGTCAGATTAAAAGGGGATGTTTGAAATAAAGCAAGAATAGAAAATAATCTGATGTCAACATGATTGTCGACATACATTCAATGATATACATTCAAGAGTGAGGTTTTAAGTAGTTAAAGTGTTTAAAGTCAACTTTTACTTAGGTTGTTTAACATTTCTACTTATTGTTTAAAGCCAACTTCCACTAGAACAGTTAAACATTTCTACTGAAGTCTTTCAAACAAATTTCTACTGAAGTAGTTAACATTCAAACGCAAGTGTTTCAAACAAATATGATGAAAATAATGGTTTTAACGTCCTGATGAACATATTGCTTTTAACCGTCCAGGTGAACAGAATGGTTTTAATTGTCTAAGTTTCAAACAAACTTCTACTTATTTAACCAGTTAACGCACACTGATAAGTTACTATTTAATTTATTTATCAAAGACTAATCATTATACTGATCTACAAACATATTCCAAGCATACTTTTGTGTAATAGAATAGTATTGTTATTCACAGGGTTCAGTTAATATTGTTTTACATGACAGGTTACCTGTTATGAATCATTTACAAAGTATTTTTTACATTGAAGATGTAATCTGTGCATTTCAGTATGATTCAATTTGAAACAGAACTAACAAGAACATAGACAATTGTTGATATGTTGAAAAGATGAGGTAAATATAGTCACAGTTACAACTTTTGAGTATGAATTAGAGAACAATGAAAATACCAAACACAATGACAAGAGGCCCAGAGGGCCTGTATCGCTCACCTGGTTTATTTGAGAAAACATCAAAATAATGTTCATGTTCAATTTGTTAATAGCTTTATTTGTTGATGTCTAATAATGCTATATGTATGATTATGGGGTGGGGATCTCAACTACTTCAAAGAAATAACCCAGAAATAAAGTCAACACTCAACATGATCGTGTTTAAAGAAACCTGAAAACCCTCGGAGGTCGGGAAAGACCCCGATTTTTACATCAAGATTGTGTTTATCTCTTGATGCCCAGCAATATTATCAATATATGGTTATGGGGTGGGGATATCAATAGTTTCCAAAAAAACAAGAAGTTCTTTATAGCAATAATAGTCAAATTGCTCTCTTGTCCAGCTCCTGAGGCTCCTGGGGGTCAGCCCTATTATTTACATAAATTTGAATCCCAACCACCTAGGGATGTTACCACTGCGATATCAATGTCTTACATTGCATATTTTCAGAGAAGAAGTCGTTAATATCAATATTGCCAAATGGACCACTTAGGGCCCCGCCCCTCAGGCTACTAGGGAGTTAGTCCGATCATTTGTATTTTGAATTCCAGACTCCTAGGGATGTTACCACAATGAAATATCAATGTGATACATTGTTTAAGTTTCAGAGATGAAGTCGTTAAATCGATATCACCAAATTTTGATAGAGTGATCACGTGAACAGACGGATCATGTGATCTAAAATTTTCATAGTTTTGATACGAAAATATATAAAGGCCATCTAAAAAGAATTAAATCTTAAGTCAGTTATTGATTTCTGATTTCGACTTTCAAACACGCACAACAAACATGAAACATTTGCATACGAAACTACAAGTAAAGCTAGGATCGATGTTTATATCATTTTGGGAAGTGTTTGAAATATTTATAGAACAAAATAACTGTTTTGTCTGTTTTTTACGTCAGATTTTAATGGTTTTTTCTTGCAAATACCTGTATTTTGTAAAACGAGTGTCGGTACGGTACTGGTACCGAGCCGGGTGCCTATTAGGCCTACTTGCACTTTGAACTCCGCGATGAGTTTTTAGCAGACTAGCCAAACAGAACACCAGACTTCTTCCGCGGGAGAGAAATATATCTCCAACCAAAATAAACTGTGAAAGGAAATATAATGAAGATGAAAGCGAAAGGCTGTGACGTAACATCTCGTAGGTGATAGCAGGCGTAAACGAATCGATTAAAATATAAACACATTGTATGGTGATTGAATTATTATCTTTGCTTTCAATTATTATTTTTCCCATTCATATATGTCGTTGGTTTCTTCTTACAATCAGATTTATAAACGTAAAATATTCGATCGTCTGTCAACTGGGTATGTGTGCCTAAGTGGAATATATGGTTATAATCTATAATAGGTCCTGATGTCATTCAAAGTCGATGTAAAATCAAATATATTTCTTTTTCACGATTTAATAATGAAAATAAAGATACCAAACAATTGCACCATTCAAAATTACTATCGAGATAAATACAGAGAGATATTACTGTAGGTTGTAGACGGACAGAGATAACTGTAGGTTGTGGACGGACAGAGAGATTACTGTAGGTTGTGGACGGACAGAGAGATATTACTGTAGGTTGTGGACGGACAGAGTGATTACTGTAGGTTGTGGACGGACAGAGATATTACTGTAGGTTGTGGATGGACAGAGAGATATTACTGTAGGTTGTGGACAGACAGAGTGATTACTGTAGGTTGTGGACGGACAGAGAGATTACTGTAGGTTGTGGACGGACAGACAGTGATTACTGTAGGTTGTGGACGGACAGACTGATTACTGTAGGTTGTGGACGGACAGAGATATTACTGTAGGTGGTGTACGGACAGACAGTGATTACTGTAGGTTATGGACGGACAGACAGTGATTACTGTAGGCTGTGGACGGACAGAGATATTACTGTAGGTTGTGGAAGGACAGAGATATTACTGTAGGTTGTGGACGGACAGACAGTGATTACTATAGGCTGTGGACGGACAGAGTGATTACTGTAGGTTGTGGACGGACAGAGAGAGATTACTGTAGGTTGTGGACGGACAGAGAGATTACTGTAGGTTGTGGACGGACAGAGTGATTACTGTAGGTTGTGGACGGACAGAGAGAGATTACTGTAGGTTGTGGACGGACAGAGTGATTACTGTAGGTTGTGGACGGACAGAGTGGTTACTGTAGATTGTGGACGGACATAGAGAGATTACTGTAGGTTGTGGACGGACAGAGTGATTACTGTAGGTTATGGACGGACAGAGAGAGATTACTGTAGGTTGTGGACGGACAGAGTGATTACTGTAGGTTATGGACGGACAGAGTGATTACTGTAGGTTATGGACGGACAGAGAGATTACTGTAGGTTGTGGACGGTCAGAGAGATTACTGTAGGTTGTGGACGGACAGAGTGATTACTGTAGGTTGTGGACGGACAGAGTGATTACTGTAGGTTATGGACGGACAGAGAGATTACTGTAGGTTATGGACGGACAGAGAGATTACTGTAGGTTCTCTACTTTTCCCTTCCTCTAAGTCTTACTAATCTGTGTAAATTCAGAAACAGCCCTCTAGTACTTTTCAAACAAGGGGAACCTATATAAAACAAGAGATCCCAGAGGGATCTTGGCGCCCACCATTGAATGATCTTTATAGGTTCCGTGTCAGATTGATCTTTTCTCTATTTTTCCCTTCCTCTTACTAATCTGTGTAAATTGAGAAACATCCCTCCAGTACTTTTTAAACAAGGGGGACTTATATATGAAATTTGAGATTTAGCGATAATGGCTGTCTGTCGACAATGTTTTCAGATTGGTCCAAAAATGCAATACGACGGACCAAGGGGAACCTACATATGAAATTTGAGAAAGATCCCTTCAGTACCTTCTGTAAAATAGCGATAACAAACTTAGGTTGCCAAATTTCAAGATGACTGTCTGTTGGCCATGTTGTTATCCGACTGGTCCCAAAATGAAATATACATAACAAGAGGCCAAGGGGAACCAACATATGAAATTTGAGAAAGATCCTTTCAGTACTTTCTGAGAAATAGCGATAATAAACTTCAATTGTCAAAATCCAAGATGGCTGCCTGTCGGCCATGTTATTTTCCGATCGGTCCCAAAATGCAATATGCATAACTAGGGACCAAGGGCAACCGATATATCAAATTTGAGAAAGATCCCTTCTGTACTTTCTCAGAAATAGCGATAACAAACTTCAATTGTCAAAATCCAAGATGGCTGCCTGTCGACCATATTGTTTTCTGATCGGTCCCAAAATGCAACAAAATGCAATATGCATAACTACAGACCAAGGGGAACCTACATATGAAATTTGAGAAAGATCCCTTCAGTACTTTCTCAGAAATAGTGATAACAAACTTCAATTGTCAAAATCCAAGATGGCTGCCTGTCGGCCATGTTGTTTTCCGATCGGTCCCAAAATGCAATATGCATAATTACAAACCAAGGGGAACTTACATATGAAATTTGAGAAAGATCCCTTCAGTACTTTCTCAGAATAGCGATAACAAACTTCAATTGTCAAAATCCAAGATGGCTGCCTGTCGGCCATGTTATTTTCCGATCGGTCCCAAAATGCAATATGCATAACTAGGGACCAAGGGCAACCGATATATCAAATTTGAGAAAGATCCCTTCTGTACTTTTTCAGAAATAGCGATAACAAACTCCAATTGTCAAAATCCAAGATGGCTGCCTGTCGGCCATGTTGTTTTCCGATCGGTTCCAAAATGCAATATGCATAACTAGGGACCAAGGGCAACCTACATCTGAAATTTGAGAAATATACCTTCAGCACTTTCTGAGAAATAGCGATAACAAACTTCAATTGTCAAAATCCAAGATGGCTGCCTGTCGGCCATGTTGTTTTCCGATCCGTCCCAAAATGCATTATGCATTACTAGGGACCAAGGGCAACCTACATATGAAATTTGAGAAAGATTCCTTCAGTACTTTTTCAGAAATAGTGATAACAAGAATTGTTTACGGACTGAGGGACGGACCGACCACTGACCACAGACGCAAGGCGATTTGAATAGCTAATCAAAGTACTGGAAGTACTGTAAACGAACATTATTGTTTAATGCAAAATCAGTAATCTTCTTAGTTTTAAGTTGATAAATTTACTGATATCGGTTTAAGGAATTAATTGCAAATAATTTGAAATGTTTGCAGCTGTTCTGATTTGATTGTACACATGCAGGTTTCTGTAAGGTCCTAATTGAAATTGGAAGTTTGTTGATCTATCTTGGATCGATGAAAATAAAATATGTCTTCTTTCTTTCGGGAAGGCATCATCAGTTATAATACAGTCAGGACTCTATGACCTTATTGATGCAAACTTCTAATATGCCCTAAATTTAGGCTAGTTCCATCGTTAGTTTAGCATGCATAGTTGATGTTCAACTAAATATGACGAAACACACATAAAGAATTACTGAAAACCAAAACCAGAGCTGCTAATCAAGGCCCGAATTAGGAATGTATCCTATTGAAACTGTACTCAAGCATGTATGGTACTTCAAAACAAAAAAAACTGACTCCTTTTGTTCAGGAATCATTTGACGTTAATAAATCTGTATATGAGAAGATAAACTTCTGTTATAATTACAGTATTGTAAACAATGTGATAAAGAATAACAACCAGATAAAGACTATCTTCATCGAATAATTCAGCAAACAGGAAAAGAAAACTTCAAGATTCATTTTCAACTTCAAACCTGATCACAAAGATTACAGTCCATTCGATGGGACGACACATTCCCTATTTATTGTCCTTTTCCAATGTTGATCATCCAATCATACTGAACCACACAATTCAGCAATGTAATTGCACAAATCACACCTTTATGTGGTGAGAACATTTTTGGGGGTGTTATAAGATTCCATAACTGTATGCAAATTGTGAAGCATTCCATATTTATAACTATATATATATATACAGTACGTGTATATATTTACACATATCAAAATTGGAATGACACTGGAGATTTGCAAGTTTAAGTTCACCATCAGTCGTGGGAGGTTTATGTAAAATGTTATATTCACCGGGGTAATTAGTAATTTTGAGAATATATTTATGAAGCTCCATTCTGTACATTCTACCAGTGCTTAGAGAATGGACACAATTTTATGTTCTCCCAATGTCAAAATTAATCATATGTAAAATATTAGGGGTTTATTCGCCATTCTAGGCCTGATTGCCGTCATAGTAAAATTACCAAAATGGACTTGAAATCAATATTTTTAAGAGAATGATCTATGACTTGAACATTTCATAAAAATAATGTGATACATCGTTTATTCACTTCATTCAGATCTTCAGACACCACATAATTTGTGAAGTCATATATAGAAATATATGAACCATTTTGTTATTAATTTATAGTTCACACAAGTAAGCACTAGATGTAAGCAGTAAGTATATGTACTTCTATCTACTGGCATGACTTTGAGTACAGTAAACTACACTCGCTTTGTGGATATTGACAGGATAACATATATTTACATACTAATTCAATTTTAGAATTGTAACTGAAATCTTGTAACAGCATGGCACAAATAGTCATCTGAACATGTGTTGTATATTGAAAAATTATTTAAGGTAAATTTTCAGTTTATCAATTCATTGATTACTCCGTGTTTGAAGTATGGTGTAGTGAGAATTGCAAGTCTTGATCATGACTTGATGAAAATTTTAAATTAACAAATTATTGAAATGAATTTGTTTGAAAAATAACACAAGTTCCACAGCAATATTATATAGAGAATCAATCACAATATATCAAAAGTTATAAAACTACAAATAACAATTAACGGCTGAATATCAAATTAAGTGAATATTACAAGTCTTTTTGCATTTGTTTTTAGATAATCCGGATTTCGGTTCTCCGGCTTTAAAAAAAAACGAGAAGTATTTTAATTGCCGTTATAGTTGAATTACCAAAATGGACCTGAAATCAGTATTTAAAAAAAGAAAAAGATCTATGACTTGAACATTTCATAAAAATAATGTAATACATCGTTTATTCACTTCATTCAGATCTTCAGACACCGCATAATTTGTGAAGTCATATATAGAAATATATGAACCATTTTTGTTATTGATTTATAGTTCACACAAGTAATGTCAAATTAAGTGAATATCACAAGTCTTTTTGCATTTGTTTTTAGATAATCCGGATTTCCGTTTTCCGTCTTTGAAAAAAAATTACGTAGGCGTATTGCATAGTAAACGTAGCCATGTGTACATATGTAACAGCTGATTTCAATCAGATGGACTTAACATGAACTTAACACCGTCTCAGTAGTTCGTCACAATCGAAAATTTGATCGTGAATTCGGTATTTTGCAAATTCTTTCAAAATACTTCCAGGTAAAGGAAAAAAATGCATATGGTCTCTATACACACACCAAAGATTAATAGATCCTATATTGGGTCCATTCTCTCGTAAAAATATCGATTTGGGTCCACTATCGGCCATTTCGGTAATTCAACTCTAACGACAATCGGGCCGCGATTCGCAAATGAAAAATTAATTTAAAATTCGTAAACCTCTAATATTTTACATATGATACAATTAGGCATTGAAAAACATATATGTGGGTCAATTCTATGAAAATAATGCCAATTTATATTATAATTAAGCCCCATTTTTCTTCGTTTCGGTATTTCCAAGTCTGCTTCACCTGTGGTCCGTTTCAGTAAATATTCTCGACTTTGCCGAAATAAAAACAAGCTATATAATTGTTCATTTTAAACATGACAACTGCCGACCACACGTATCTAAAAGTGTTATTGTTGATATCTTCTGAATATTGCCGTAGTTATCTGTCACTTCGATTGTAAACCCATTGCCAAAGTCATGGAAGAATCGACCAATCAAATTGGTTTAACGTTTGATTTCCGTAATCTTGCAGTTACCTCCCTTACAACAGTAAATACGTTCTAAGTATCGCCTACAACAACCAATCCCGTGCACATGGCAACAAGATATTATCATTTGCATTTGATTTATTGGTCGTTTTCGTCAAAGGAAAATGGAATATGGAAATCGATGACAATGTTAACGCTATGACCAGTCACCCTGACCACAAATGCCACCTAGTATCTACCTTTCTCGCAAACATGTACTGTACAGTAACCTATAGTATGATACAATGTATCGTCTCGTATGCCGTTATTGATATATTTCTTTCTCTAAATTATAGAAATACTCATCTAGTTGATAATGATGTAACATTCTAGAATATATATAATACACATTTAAGTAAATCGCGGACATATTTGCAGACCGATGCTACAATGTAAGCCGTATTGGAATGAACACGGAAGAGCAAAACTTTCTAAACATTCGGAGACGAATGCGCCTGCGCAATATTTGTTTACATAAATATATTGACCTGGAGTTATTCGCAAAGTTCAGGTTCATTTAGTCTTCACATTTCGCTAGCATTATGTATTTCTCAAATCGTATGCATCTTGAAAACATCTACTGAATACATTTCAACATTTTCGGTAAAACTACTACATAAAACGAAGATGTTTTTGCAAGTAAATTATTTGAAGCGTAAGGCAATGGGGGCAGCCATATTTCATTGAAACAGACAGTTGATGGCGTATTGGTGAATGTGGTTACCAAATATGGTCATATTTCTCAGTCCAGTTCTTGATGGCAATAACCGAACATTAATGTTCGTTTAAAAATTAAGATTTAGCGATAATGGCTGTCTGTTGGCCATGTTGATTTCGGATTGGTCCCAAAATGCAATACCAGGGACCAACCTACAAATGAAATTTCAGAAAGATCCTTTCAGCAATTTCCGAGAAATAGCGATAACAAACTTCAATTGTCAAAATCCAAGATGGCTGCCTGTCGGCCATGTTGTTTTCCGATCAGTCCCAAAATGCAATATGCATAATAAGAAACCAAGATGAACCTACAAATGAAACAATTCATTTACAATTAACGTACATTGTCAAAAAAATTGTCAAGAAACTAAGAGGAACCTACAAATGAGATTTGAGAAAGATCCCTTTAGTATTTTCTGAGAAATAGCGATAACAAACTTCAATTGTCAAAATCCAAGATGGCTGCCTGTCGGCCATGTTGTTTTGCTATTGGTCCCAAGATGCAATATGCATAACTACAGACCAAGGGGAACCTACAAAAAAAGATTTGAGAAAGATCCCTTCCATACATTCTGAGGAAAAGCGATAACAAACTTCAATTGTCAAAATCCAAGATGGCTGCCTGTCGGCCATGTTGTTTTCCGATTGGTCTCAAAATGCAATATGCATAACTACAGACCAAGGGGAACCTACATATGAAATTTGAGAAAGATCCCTTCAGTACTTTCTGAGAAATAGCGATAACAAACTTCAATTGTCAAAATCCAAGATGGCTGCCTGTCGGCCATGTTGTTTTCCGATTAGTCTCAAAATGCAATATGCATAACTAGGCACCAAGGGGAACCTACATATGAAATTTAAGAAAGATCCCTTCAGTACTTTCTGAGAAATAGCGAATTGTCAAAATCCAAGATGGCTGCCTGTCGGCCATGTTGTTTTCCGATTGGTCTCAAAATGCAATATATGCATAACTAGGCACCAAGAGGAACCTCCATATGAAATTTGAGAAAGATCCCTTCAGTACTTTCTGAGAAATAGCAATAACAAGAATTGTTTACGGACGGAGGGACCACGGACGCAGGGCGATTTGAATAGCCCACCATCTGATGATGGTCGGCTAAAAACAATGGCAAGGAAGCAATTATTATACTATGATGTGACTCTTGTTTCCTTCCACCTCCATATTTACTGGGCTAACATGTTAACAGAAATGTAAATTCTGGCGCAATATTCATTTGTTAATTTTGATTTGTTTTATTTGAAGACCACACGAATCGAGAGCCACACTCGTAGTCAGAGACCCACTGTTTTTTACTTTTTGACCCAAATGACCTTGACCTTAGTCAAGTCAGGGGCTGTAATAGCTCAGTTGGTTAAAGCGTCAGCCACATATAACCTTGGTTAAAGATCTGAGGTGAGTCTGCCACATATAACCTCGGTTAAAGATCTGAGGTGAGTCGGCCACATATAACCTCGGTTAAAGATCTGAGGTGAGTCGGCCACATATAACCTCGGTTAAAGATCTGAGGTGAGTCGGCCACATATAACCTCGGTTAAAGATCTGAGGTGAGTCGGCCACATATAACCTCGGTTAAAGATCTGAGGCGAGTGGTTCGGTGTTTCCTACCTGTGGTGGTTTTTTTGTTTTTTGAGAAGCTAAGAAATGGTAACTTCAATAAGACATATTACCCTAATGGCTCTGAATGGTCGGAGACGGCCTCCCCTCTCCTGTCCCAGGACAATAAACTCAACAAACTATAAACCAGTGACCTTGACCTTTGGTCAGCTGACTTAAACCTTTAACTTTAACTCGGACCGATTTTGATTCATAATGTCACAACAAAATGGTTATCAGTGAAAAAGGACAAACAGAGTGATTACTATAGGGAACCTGTATCTCTGATACAGGGCCCAATATATTTGTAACTTAAACCTGAACTGCATCTAAGAAAACTATACAATTTACATTTAAAATATTCCATTTAATGTTACATTGCTTAATGTCACATTCCTGATAATCACATTTCAAACACTATATACATCTCCATATTTTTGTTCAACTGATACAAAACCTCGACCTGTAGCTAAAATTTGGGAAGTTGGGGAAAATGTAGTGACCTACATAACATTGTCATACCGTACTCAGTCAGTGACCTAATGTCATTATAGTGTCGTACTCCTCAAAGTCACTGACCTAATGTCATTATAGTGTCGTACTCCTCAAAGTCACCGACCTAATGTCATTACAGTGTCGTACTCCTCAAAGTCACTGACCTAATGTCATTACAGTGTCGTACTCCTCAAAGTCACTGACCTAATGTCATTACAGTGTCGTACTCCTCAAAGTCACTGACCTAATGTCATTATAGTGTCGTACTCCTCAAAGTCACCGAACTAATGCCATTATAGTGTCGTACTCCTCAAAGTCACTGACCTAGTGTCATTTTAGTGTCGTACTCCTCAAAGTCACCGACCTAATGTCATTATAGTGTCGTACTCCTCAAAGTCACCGACCTAATGTCATTATAGTGTTGTACTCCTCAAAGTCACCGACCTAATGTCATTTTAGTGTCGTACTCCTCAAAGTCACTGACCTAATGTCATTACAGTGTCGTACTCCTCAAAGTCACCGACCTGATGTCATTATAGTGTCGTACTCCTCAAAGTCACCGACCTAATGTCATTACAGTGTCGTACTCCTCAAAGTCACCGACCTAATGTCATTATAGTGTCATACTCCCCAAAGTCACTGACCTAGTGTCATAACAGTGTCGTACTCCTCAAAGTCACCGACCTAATGTCATTATAGTGTCGTACTCCTCAAAGTCACTGATCTAGTGTCATAACAGTGTCGTACTCCTCAAAGTCACCGACCTAATGTCATTATAGCATCTTACTCCTCAAAGTCACCGACCTAATGTCATTACAGTGTCGTACTCCTCAAAGTCACTGACCTAATGTCATTACAGTGTCGTACTCCTCAAAGTCACCGACCTAATGTCATTATAGTGTCGTACTCCTCAAAGTCACCGAACTAATGTCATTATAGTGTCGTACTCCTCAAAGTCACCGACCTAATGTCATTACAGTGTCGTACTCCTCAAAGTCACCGACCTAATGTCATTACAGTGTCGTACTCCTCAAAGTCACCGACCTAATGTCATTATAGTGTCGTACTCCTCAAAGTCACCGACCTAATGTCATTATAGTGTCGTACTCCTCAAAGTCACCGACCTAATGTCATTACAGTGTCTTACTCCTCAAAGTCACCGACCTAATGTCATTATAGTGTCGTACTCCTCAAAGTCACCGACCTAATGTCATTATAGTGTCGTACTCCTCAAAGTCACCGACCTAATGTCATTACAGTGTCGTACTCCTCAAAGTCACCGACCTAATGTCATTACAGTGTCGTACTCCTCAAAGTCACTGACCTAATGTCATTATAGCGTCTTACTCCTCAAAGTCACTGACCTAATGTCATTATAGTGTCGTACTCCTCAAAGTCACCGACCTAATGTCATTATAGTGTCGTACTCCTCAAAGTCACCGAACTAATGCCACTATAGCGTATTACTCCTCAAAGTCACCGACCTAATGTCATTATAGTGTCGTACTCCTCAAAGTCACTGACCTAATGTCATTATAGTGTCGTACTCCTCAAAGTCACCGACCTAATGTCATTATAGTGTCGTACTCCCCAAAGTCACCGACCTAGTGTCATTACAGTGTCGTACTCCACAAAGTCACTGACCTAATCACTGGTAACCCTAAAACCTTGAATTTACTCGCGCGAGTTTGAATTTTTCAGTGAAAGTGAGCGTTTTCAACGTGGCGTGAGTATTTTAAGTATAATTGAGTATTCTCAGTGTGTCGTTTTTAAATTCAGTATGCCGTTTTTAAATTCAGAGTGCCGTGGATCGTTACGCATCAGCGCACTCGACAAGTAGTATAGGATTACCTGTACCGATCGATCGATGAAACGTCCAACACCGCGCGCGACCTCGTGTATCGTACGGTAGAAATACGTGTTCTTGCAAACGGGAAATATTACTGGAAGCAACATTTATTGCTCTCGGATTTGGACGTTATTCTTTACCCCTGATCAATCGTTATCTATTGTAATTACGCCTGTAATTAATCACAACCCACCTATTCCGTTTACTTGCTCCGAGATCGACTGATATTGTCGTGATATTTGATGTACTTGTTTTCGGTAATACGGCGGTGGTGTTGCCAAAAAATACCCATGTTATGATTTACCCCGTATAATGTGAAGTGTTCATATGAGAAAGTGTATTGAAGCAATAAACCGGTTACGTTGACTACTGTACATCGTATTTTGTTATTTATTTATAATACTTGACCCGGGCGGGATCCATATGTAATCACTGTGTATTAACTGTGTCAATCTTCCTGTTTCAGATATCCATAACTGAGAAGTATCGCCGTTGCTGTATTACGTGTTCAAGAAACCGTCACCACATGTGATGATTGATAAACATGTTTAATGATACAATTAAATTGTTATATCGCCAGTATATTGCATTTTGTTATTTATACTTACCCGGGACGTATCGGAGATGACGTACGTACAGTAGCAGGTAAAGTATTCAACGTTTATATTAACTGTTTCAATCTTCTCTTTCAGGTATTCCATGACCCAGGTAGAATGACGTTGTTCTTCATCATATTTTCAAGTGGGTTCGAGAATAGAAACGTACATCTCATTAATCAATAAAATAGTCATCAGCAGTATATCTATATGCAGTTATATTCATTAGCTTACCTGGAGCAGATCGACGATCCTATCCATTAACGGGTGTCTTCAGGTAAGATATATCCTATCAACACACTGCGTTTAACAGCTATTAAAGCAAAACCCTTCCATTTGTTGTATATGTTATCAAACAATATATATACAAAGAAATAAGTGTCCAACTACTAACCCGGATATTTTGTATCCAATGTATTTAATCGTACCATAGAATTTGTAAGATGGGCGGTCGTGTCTCTTTGTCGACCTGTGTAAACCCCACGGGGACTTGTATTTAATTGTCAACGCAACACTTTTTATATAGAATATCAAGATTTGGTGTTGGCAAAAGGGATTCGGGACAACGTTTATCACAACTTTGAATTATTCGAATTTGACACAACAACCTGTTTTTAGGAAGTCGTTCCAAAGTACGAGCTTCAGTGTTGAAATAACGTTCCCAAATATAAGTACAAATACAACAGTTACATACTTGATTTTCATTATACTCTCAAGCAGAAGAAAATTCAGACGTTTAAACAAATTTCAAATATGAACCTCGAGTATTGATAGAATTTCGAACCCCGCGCATCATGTTATGGAAGGCGGCTATTACAGAAACTATGTGTGGAATTTATGTCAATTTTCAAAGTCGCCAAAATTCACGTTCACAACAACATTTGCCACTGAACATATCTCATATATTTCATTATATCCCCAAGCAGAAGAAAACTCATACGTTTTAAGAAATTTCAAATATGAACCTTGAGTATTGATAGAATTTCGAATCCCTGCGCATCATGTTATGGAAGGCGGCCATTACAGAAACTGTAATGTGTGGACGTAATTATCCCAATTATAGATACCGACTCGGTAATTGATATATTGTTTTTATATATATAAACATTTGCAATAAATATATAATAGTTGTTTTTATTGCATAAATTCGAGTGCTGGATGTTTTTCGAGTGTTTTTGGTGGTCCTGAAAAGGGCCGTCATTATAGTGTAGCTATAGACGAATCAAAGCGACTGACTTCTATCTTCCTTCCATTGTTACTGCAGTATCCGCTGTTGGAGAAGGCAAATTCCATCTTTAGAGTCAGGTGTGTAATAACCCGTTTGTTGAAGGTCCGATCATGACGTGGAAACATACTTGGTTAACTCCCTGGGCAATCAAAACGTCATAGATTCGAATGGTGGTTGTTTTGATTTCAGCCGATGTACTGTCCATTACATCATTCTCTCCGGCCTGGATGAAGACTGCCTGGTACTTGGACAGGTCTTTTGTCGGTGTGGGTGTGGTGCGAAAGTAATCAATGCTTTTGTTATATTAGGTATATTCACATGTCTACGGATGAGCCGAAAGGCTTAAAGTAATAAAGAACTTAACTTTGGTGACATGTATTTTGATAATAACTTTGACATGTTTTTAAAATATCGATATCAACGGCTATTAATTACTCAAGTAAACCATTACAGATTCGTCTGCATAGTGTCAGTACAGAGAGACTAACGTGTCATGTGATCTGTTTTATTCATGAAACCGATAATATTGTGCACAGGTGAGATACCCAGGTAAACTGGCCAATGCAACAAATCATAGGCAAGTCAGGCATGTCAACGACTAATTAATCAACGCCCCAGGACACCGCTAGGTCAGCAGGTCAACTGGACACTTCCCAGGTAAACAGGTATTTACGAAATTCATCGAGTTCGGTATACTGCCGCTAATTATATTCTAATTAATGCCCCGGGGATGAGGTCTTCGGTGAAAAGCTTGTGCCTGACGGGGTCAGTCAACTTTTGGTGTGTGGACCCACTTTTCGTGAGGTAGCCTTACACACATGTTGTGCACATGTTTCAGTAGCAGCACTGCTGTAATGCTACGAGATCAATTCTTCTGACGATCAGGCTTATAGATATATGACCAATTGACTGTTTTATTTAATATGTTCACTGACAAAACATCGTGTGCGCTGCTTTCAGATTAGAATTTCAGATTATAATAGACCATCGTTTTTTGTTTGATTGATTGATGTACAGGTTTAACGGAGTAACTGAAATGGTGGCCTGCAGTATAGACAGCGTGGACAGTAGTAACACAGACCAGTCTGAAGATTCAAATTCAACTTCATTTTATTCTCTTTTCACATATGATCTGGATACGAGATTTAGGGTTGATGAATTTGGTGAATATTGCTGACAAGAACTTGGAATCCAACAATATCAATTTGAGCTTTTAAGAGATTAATTTGTTGTGAAATGGACTCTGAAATGACCGTTTGGGTAACACAGACTGATGTGTTATACCAGGGAAATACAGATGTTATACACGATCTGATAATCGGTCAATCATAAATAAATGTATATTGGTTATGTCTTACTCATTACTATAAAAAGGAACACGGCATCAACATTATTTAAATAAAATAATGTGTCATTTTAAAATACAACAGTTCTGGATATTCTGGTTTGTGAGACGATACACACATACTGTAAACTTATGCATTGTAATCTATGCAAAACCCGCTTTTAGTCATGAAGGACACCTAATTCAGAAAGTTATATTTTATATAGATTCATCATGATCTACAACAGACTAGTATCTCTTCCGTATGAAAACCAGTGTTTGAGCCTACAACTTGCTTATAATCATACAGATCTTATCCCTTATGTTACATGTCATGGTCCCAGGGATTACCGACGATTAAATGCTTGAGAAAGATATAATTTATATACGATCGTTGAAAGTGAAATTATATAAAAGTGCTTGGCAACAATTATAATAGTATTGGTCAATACGTACAGGTACATATCACAGAGACTTGTTAAAACCATAATTTTAGTTCCGTTTTTTCGTGTGATAAAAAACATACAATTTAGTTCATCGTGACTAATCATAATTAATACTAAAATTATTAAACTCGCAATGGTTAAAGTGTATTTTTCCTTTTATTTCGTTTTTTCATTTATTTATCTTTCTTTTCTTTTAGTAATTGTGTAATTATCGTGAAGTGATTGAGATCCTTGTGTTTTACTTTCCATTCGTGTGTCGCAAGTCATGTCTTCTCTTAAAACAGGAATTAGAAAAAATATACCAGCATGTTCGGAGAATTACGAATCCTCAAGTTTGGGTTGGTTAGTATACCGCTAAACAATTACCAGGTGAGAAATTACGGTCCACAAGCTTATAACACCTGTCACTGCACCACAGGTGTCTGTGATTTCTGGCGTTCAGGTTCTAATCGGCACATGCCGATAATTACTTGTGAGTTCACACGTGAGGTTTCCATGCACTTCAAAAAAGTTCCGAAGATATATTTTTGGAATTCAGTGAGTTTCGTTTTCCCTACAAGCAAAACAAATTCGTATCTCAAAAGTTTGCCTATAGAATAATTAACCAAAAATTTGGCTCATTCACATAACCACGATGTTGAAAATGTACTCTATGAATCCTGTCTGGGAGTTACTAATTTTTCATGAACAAGTGCTACAACGACCCGTTGAAATAGAAAATTATTCAATTTTTAATGTTAATGACCCGTAATCATAGAAAATTAGCAAGAGGATACACGTTGTATTTGGCCCGTTATAAAAGAAAATTAGTAAGATGTTACATGTTGTATACGGCTCGTTATAATAAACAAAATAGTAAGATGTTACATGTTATATATGGCCTGTTATAATAGAAAATTATATGTCCCTGGTTTCGGTAGCACTTTTATATGAGGATAACATATGCGTGAGTTTGTACTTATCCCGATTCATCTCATCTCAACACCTTTACCAAAAAAGGTATACAGAGAAAGAAAATACGATAATAATGCAAACTATATAAAAAAAATAACAGCGTTCTTCCTTTGGATTTCCTTAAATATACAGCAATTATCATCATTAAGAGTTACTTTTCTCCGTTTCACTCCGAAAGTGCCAGTCTTCTTTTACACCTGTCCAGTCACCCATTGTTAATTACATGGACACATGTGGTTACTGTTTTCTTTGAGATTATCATTTTAAACAGTGAAGTTTATCCCCTAACCGAACTTCCCACTGCGCGAGTTCTTCTAGAAGACCTGTAAAATACATGTACCATAACCTATATGTTACCAGAAACATGGACACAAACACACATCAGTGACGACTGACCGAGTTTGGCTGGGTGGACCCGGTCAGACGCTGGAGCGGTCACCTGTACACTATACCGTAACCTGTATGTTACACGAGTAAACACACTTACCTTTGCAGAATATCACGCCCTTATGTCTGTAAGGCCATTGTAATACATTAATGTTATAAGCAGAGTTATTAGTTTAATTGCAAAATATCCTCTGCAGAGTTATTAATTTAATTGCAAAATATCCTCGTCCTCGTTGTATATCTTGCAACAATACACTAATCATCGTTAATCATTTCTTAATCATTAGATAATAATAAAGCTAATAGCGTCAATAGCTTTTAATTATTGAATATAGAGACAAAGATAGAGTCAGTGTAAACAATATCCTCTAAATTTTTCACATCTGGATGCTGTATTCACGGAAAGTCTTTTTCTTTTTTTTTTAATTGCTATATGATAGATTTGAAAATTTATATTTTCATTTTATTAACATTGAGAAAGAGCAATCGTTAGCGGCATGGTAACAATCACAATAGATACAAAGTACATTTATTCATTTTGTATATATAAAATCCAGCAGAAGATTTAGGCAGTGAAATGGTATACATCGTCCATATTTTGAAACTATCGCGCAATAGAATAAATTATTGATGCAACAAGAGTTATATTCATTGTACTTGATATATTTTCTGAAACGTTATCGTTCCTCAGTAAAGGTACAGTCCATATCCTGTTCAGTCTTGAAGCGATATTTGTTGTATTTTGTCTTGTCTGTATGAAAGAATAAAAGTTAACACTAAATAAAAGGTGGAAAATGTATAAAAAAGAAAATTACACTTCTGGCACGGTGCTAGTAAATGTATCTGTATGTTTCATAGAAGCTCGTACCCTAAATTGGCGGAATCGTACCTAAAATTGGCGGACTCGTACCCAGAGAAATAGGCGAAGTCGTACCCATCTTACAAAAATTATTCAAATGAAATTGACGTCCTTTTAATGAAAAATTGTATAGAATTAAATACATATATCGGTGTCCAGTGACTTTTACACGCCAAGGAATTCGTTCATTAATATGTTTTGTTTATTTTTTTTTCTGCAACATACAAATTGTACTTATATCTAACATCGTGCAACATTTTATTGCAATCGGACGAGTATCGATGTATTTTGATACTGAATCCAGCCTTGGAGATCACTTCACCGTCCGTGGGATATGTTAATTACAGAATTTCAAATTTGAAACCTGAAAAATAAATACTTACAAACACTCATTATTCATCATAACCATGAATACATACATACAATTACTAAGTGATCAATTAATGCATTAATATTGAATGTAACAATCATTGAGACAAGTGATCATCTGACATGACAGATCATCTATCCGTGACTCCGCCCACCTGCGGTGTAGTCTAATTGGATTAGTTTATATAACTTTGGCGCCTGTCTACCTGTCAACTAACCCGCGTCTCCGCCTACTTGTGTTCATTGGAAGACGGTGACAGGTGACGAAATCTATCAATAGGCGGAGTCACGTAACTAGCAAAGTAAGTGTCGTGCTGTTTGTCCCACATCATCAGTTTGCTTATTTCTATTCTAATATAAAATATCCTGTTGCTACCAGAAACATAAAAAATAAAGTAAATTTAATACCAAATGTTATATTCTCCATCTTGTACTGCTGCAACAACACGTGTACAAAAATGACCGTTTGTTGCCCGAGTGAAACTACGTAATACGTACGATTTGCTTTTTGAAATATTAGTTCTATAGATTTGAGTTGTGCATTTTCATTTTTTTTTTTTTTTTTTTTGCGTTTCGTGAACAGAAGTCGGCCCTGAAAAGGGCCGTTTTGAGAGGTATTGGTCGTTTACTGTCGGGACAATGCGGTAGGGTAGAGTTTATCTAGATCCCAAGAAGTTGGTTCTAATCACACTGGTATCAGTCCAATAAGGTCGGATACAAAATAAAATCAGCGGCCTTTTTATGTTAGATATCAGGAACTTAAGATTTTTAATTGCTCTGTCCGTGGTTACACAAATGTAGGAGTATGGTATCACGGTCCCTGCATTTACAAACGACACGAATTATCACCATTTATTTCAGTAAATATTAATCGACCTTTTTTATTATTTAATACGGATCTCGTGTCATGATACACAATTTGTTTACAGGCTCTTACTTTGAAATACTGCAATACAATTTGACAGGCTATATTTTTATCGGACATAAAAGGGTCTAAGAAATAATTAATATATCAAACTAGTTTTAAAGTTGTGAATTCGTCATTTTTAACGCGCGGACCCCTTGTACATTTTTTTTTACAAAAAAAACAACAACGTGCACACATGGGATCACTGATAGCAAATATATTGTTTGATAGCATATACAACAAATGGAAGGGTTTTGCTTTAATAGCTGTTAAACGCAGTGTGTTGTGATAGGATATATCTTACCTGAAGACACCCGTTACCAAGTAATGGATAGGATCGTCGATCTGCTTCAGGTAAGCTAATGAATATAACTGCATATAGATTATAATACTGATGACTATTTTATTGATAAATGAGATGTAGGTTTCTATCCTCGAACCCACTTGAAAATATGATGAACAACGTCATTCTACCTGGGTCATGGAATACCTGAAAAAGAAGATTGAAACAGTTAATATAAACGTTGAATACTTTACCTGCTACTGTACGTACGTCATCTCCGATACGTCCCGGGTAAGTATAAATAACAAAATGCAATATACTGGCGATTTAACAATTTAATTGTATCATTTAACATGTTTATCAATCATCACATGTGTTGACGGTTTCTTGAACACGTAATACAGCAACGGCGATACTTCTCAGTCATGGATATATCTGAAACAGGAAGATTGACACAGTTAATACACAGTGATTACATATGGATCCCGCCCGGGTCAAGTATTATAAATAAATAACAAAATACGATGTACAGTAGTCAACGTAACCGGTTTATTGCTTCAATACACTTTCTCATATGAACACTTCACATTATACGGGGTAAATCATAACATGGGTATTTTTTTGACAACACCACCGCCGTATTACCGAAAACAAGTACATCAAATATCACGACAATATCAGTCGATCTCGGAGCAAGTAAACGGAATAGGTGGGTTGTGATTAATTACAGGCGTAATTACAATAGATAACGATTGATCAGGGGTAAAGAATAACGTCCAAATCCGAGAGCAATAAATGTTGCTTCCAGTAATATTTCCCGTTTGCAAGAACACGTATTTCTACCGTACGATACACGAGGTCGCGCGCGGTGTTGGACGTTTCATCGATCGATCGGTACAGGTAATCCTATACTACTTGTCGAGTGCGCTGATGCGTAACGATCTACGGCACTCTGAATTTAAAAACGGCATACTGAATTTAAAAACGACACACTGAGAATACTCAATTACACTTAAAATACTCACGCCACGTTGAAAACGCTCACTTTCACTGAAAAATTCAAACTCGCGCGAGTAAATTCAAGGTTTTAGGGTTACCAGTGAATGTCATCATCATGTAGTCTTTACAGATCACCAACACTTCACCGATCCCCTTACAGGTGGTCCCTTAGTCTCAGGTGACCTAATTATATATAAATATGTAGTGATTCTCTGGATCAGAGCTATAGAACCTTCAGCTCAGCAATAATTTGACACTTTGGTTGCAATGTCTGAAACACAGTTATTTGACATTTTGGCTGCAATGTCTGAACACTCAGTAATTTGACACATTGGCTGCAATGTCTGAAACACACAGTAATTTGACATTTTGGCTGCAATGTCTGAAACACACAGTAATTTGACACTTTGGCTGCAATGTCTGAAACACAGTAATTTGACATTTTGGCAGCAATGTCTGAAACACAATAATTTGACATTTTGGCAGCAATGTCTGAACACAACAGTAATTTGACATTTTGGCTGCAATGTCTGAAACACACAGTAATTTGACATTTTGGCTGCAATGTCTTTGGCACAGTTTCTTGATCATGATGTAGTCACTTCATATGTTACGTTTTCCAGCCATTGTTTCTGTGAATTCCTTGATGTGTGAAGCCTTACAATTAGGGCAGCACTCCAGGTCCATCAGGTGAATGTTGTTGGGGTGGATCAAACAGATTCGTCGCACTCGACCTTTGAAGGTCATTCCACAGGATCGACACAGGACCGTCTTCATTTCCCTGTTACAGATACACTCCACTTTACATGGCTCCATCATCTGTAAAATAATCCATTTTTTTAGCAAGGATTCCAGAGCACTTTTACTTTGTTCACAATTAGTAAACTAGAGCAAAATATCCTCAATACTCAGATTTGATTTTAGGTAATAGTGTACTGGCATGCATATGGGTGGCAGTGTATTAAACCATTCACCTGATAATCAATGTACTATTGTATGAGGCTGAAGGAGTGTGAAGGATTACATGGTCAACTGACTGAATCTCTGAATCGCTGTTCATAAGGTTTAGAACACAATCCTAAAACATTTAAAACATGTAATAAGTCACATGAGATTGGATATAAAACAATGATATAAGTATGACTGGTAGGTGTCTAGGGGCGAAACTAGACTCTAAGAAATGTTTGGTATTATTAGGACTTTTCACAGATGCTTTAATAATTTTGTTATGATTCTTATTCTTATTATTATTCTTCGTCTGTTTTTTTTAGTCTTTATCCTTTAATTGGTAAAAGATAGGCTGACTAAGTATGTTATAGGTTAAGGTCTGAAGATACTTCAGCAACATTTCAAGTCAGTCAAATCTAAAATGGCCACTATGACATCATAGGTGAAAATTTGAAAATGGCCATAACTAAAAAATTGTGGATTTTACAGAGTTCATGCAATCATATTATTGGTAGATTACCTCTGTCTCTAACTTTTCCCCAGTTACACCTTATAACAACAAGAGGCCGAAACAGACCGTAGTGATGCAGTAGTAGTATAGTGGTAGACAACAACTGAGAATAACAACACTTGGTCAGGACCATCTCATAATCATTTCAGGAAAGATACAGCTCAATCCCACTGGTGGAACTTTAGAAGAAGTTTAAGATAGGTGTTGTTCAGGAAAACTATGATTGTGCAATCATGCTACAAAATGGCCACCATCAGTCTGCGATGTTAACCACTAGTCCTATGCCCATGACTAGTACTTTTTGGTTCGTACTAGTGGAAAATCCTTGAATCTCAATATATTTGTTGTAATAAACACTGCATTTTGCTTGTCCGGACTAGTGTTTGAAAATGTTAATGTCACAGACTGCACCATGGCTGCCATGTCAGTTTTCACAGGGCTGAAAAATAGCACTTTGTTTGCTCCCCTTCCTTATAACATCCTCACCGATTTCCAGCTCAATGGCACCAGTGGAAATGAATTGGCATACTATAACAAGTTTAACTCCTAGATCGATTAATCTGTGAAGTCCATATCATGTTTCCTGATAAACCACATCACGATTCCCTATGTACAACATTCCTGTGAATTACTCTCCCAGTATATTTGGGTTCACGATTCCCTATGTACAACGTTCCTGTGAATTACTCTCCCAGTATATGTTTGGTTCCTAAGTTTTTAAATTGTACTCAATTTACAGCTTTTTCTCTCTGTGTATTAACTGATCTGTATCATGATTAGATATTTGACAATTTTCGTTAGAAGAAACACATCTTGGAAATAATTTGTTCCCTATGAATTGGTCTACCTTATCAGTTCCGATGACTCATCATTGATTCGCACGTTCATCTTATATACTAGTACTTTGTACAAGCATTTCACTATTGACTGATTTAAAACATGCAACCACTTTAATTTATTGCTATCGAAATCTCTGTTGCGGAAACCAGCTAACATAATTAGGTTTCGCCTCATAATCATATCAACCAGCCCAACCAACAGGGCCATTTTGTGTGGCCTATTTCTTGGAAATGATGAACAAATTAGAAGTATTCTACTTTCATTTTAAGTATCAAATGTAAAACCAATCTGATTTCACTTATCAATTTCAAATTGGAAAATCCGAGACAAACAGTATTCGATGAGCGAGGGCCATTTTTATCAATCAATCCAAGAGCTTGATGCGACTTTCCAATGTCGCATCAACTAGAGTGTACACGAGTTATCTCCCCTCACACAAACTAGCAAGAAAGCGTAATAATTTGTACAGAAAATAGTTAGGAATACTCAGGGATAAAACAGGTCATTGTTTACGAATTTGACTGTTCGGCAGCTCATTCTTTAATTTGTTTATCTTAAAAAAATGTCTTCAAACACATAAAAGTGTGAATCATATTCCATTATCACAAACAAAATACTTCGCGGAAGGAGATATCATTGTCTAGTGTGTTGTTAGCATGAAGAATTATTTCTGTTATCATCCTCAACTTATTGAGATTTATCATAGAAATAAGTGACATTTTGATTTCCTCCAACAGTTCTAAATGAACTTGTTCTAGTGAAATTTGGCGATGATCGATATCGCCTAAGGTGGCTGTTTCACAGCACCTAAAAATGTGTTTTTCAACATGGCGGCCATCTCAGGATCATTTCAGGCAAGTTAGAGATCAGTGTCACAGGTGGAACTTAAAAAGTTTGAAATATGAAAATTTTACTTTGGGTCAGATGACTAAAAAGGCTTAACTATTAACTATCCCTCCTGCCCCAATGGAGCAACATACTCTGTTTATACAACATTCAATTTCCTTTAGTCAATCACGCTCCAGAACTTATTTCATCAAAATCCATTCTGTCATTCGGGACTTATAGTTACCAATTTAAATAAGAGGCCCATGGGCCTTGACTGTCACCTGAGTTTTAAAATATTTCAGTTAATTTAATTGACCCTTTTTGGCCCTACCCATCAGTCCAAGGGGTCAGTCTGAGCCCATATATATATCATTAAGCTGTCATCTCATGCTGATAATCATAATGTTAACAAAGTTAGAATGAATTCCAATAGAAATCCAACAAATTATAGTCAAAAATGTGATTTCCCAATATAAACTATAGTAAAGTTTACCCCTCCCCAGGGGCAAACGTGAAGACCCCAGGGTCATGAAATTCACAATTGTGGTAAAACAACTGAAGACCCTTCCATCTATGCAGAGTATTTGATTCTACCTTGTTAGGGTATTGAGAAGAAGATTTTTGAAATTTCAGTCAAGTTGACCCTTTTTAGCCCCGCCCATCAGCCCCTGGGGCCAGTCAGGGTCAACATGTGCATACCATCAAACTGTTATCCCATGCTAAATAATGTTAACCAAGTTGGAATGAATTCCAATACAAATCCAACAAATAGGTCAAAAATATGACTTCTCTATATATAGACTATAGTAAAGTTTACCCCCTCCCCAGGGGCAAATACAAGACCCAAGGGTCATGAAATTCACAAATTGGTAAAGCACCTTAAGACCCTTCCATCTATAGTGTTTTATCCCACCACATGTGGGCCCGGGAGTAAGGAAGATTTTTTGAAGTTTTAGTCAATTTGACCATTTTTGGCCCCGCCCCTCAGCCCCCTTGGGGGTGAGGACCATATAATTCACAATTTTGATTAATTTTTAGCCATAGAAGCTTCCTGCCAAATTTCATTGAATTTGGTTTAAGGAATTTTGGAGAAGAAGTTGAAAATGTAAATTGTTTACAACGGAAAAAAGGCTACTAGCTATAGAATATAGGTCACTTGATCATGATGAGACAACAAAGTCTCAAGTGACCTAAAATGTTAACATCTATTTCCCCTATTGGACCTGTTCCTCTGGCCTAAAAGCAGCCTTATCCTCCTTTTATACAACATTACATCTACGTATACTTTGCCGATTAATGCTCCAGACCAAATTTCATCGAAATCCATTCTGGCTTTCGCAAACAAAAGGGAGATCATTTGACAAATTTATACATATAGAAATATTTTATAACCAAATACAAGAGGTCCTGTATTGCTCGCCCGGTTGGATTTGACCAAACGTCAAAATATGTTGGTGTTCAATTTGTTAGCTTTATTTGTTAATGTCTAACACCACTATATATATAGTTGTGGGGAAGGGACCTCAACTGCTTCAAAGATAAAACCCAGAAACAAAGTTCTGACTCCCTAGGGGTGTGAAAAGACCCAAGGGATTGTTTTTACAACATGATTGTGTTTAAAGTAACTAAGTCCCCTAGGGGTGGGGAAAGACCCAAGGGCCTGTAGCTATTTATACAATAGAATCGTAGTTATCTCATTTGGTGGCCAGCGATGCTGCACATGGTTATGGATTAGGAATCTAACACTACAAAAAAAGTGTTTATATCAATTTAGACAAATTGAACCCTTTTGGCCCAACCACTCAGGCCTCCAGGGGTCAGCCCCACCATTTGTCCAATTTTGAATCCCCAACCCTTAGGGATGCTACCGGAGTCAAATAGGAGTGATATTCATTGTTTAGTTTCAGAGAAGATGTCGTTTTGTGTCAATTCTGTCTAATTGACCAATTTTGGCCCCGCCCCTCAGGCCCCCGGGGGGTTGGCCCCATCATTAGTACAATTTTGAATCCCTTACTCATAAGAGTGCTACCAGTTAAATATGAGTGATATCCATTGATTAGTTTCAGAAAGATGTTGTTTATATGAATTCAACCAAATTGACCCCTTTTGGCCCCGCCCCTCAGGCCCCCAAGGGGTCAGCCCCACCATTTGTACACTTTTGAATCCCTATACCTTAGGGGTGCTACCAGTCAAATATGAGCGATATCCATCGTTAAGTTTCAGAGAAGATGATGTTTATATCAATTTAGTCAAATTGACCCCTTTTGGCCCTGCCCCTCAGGCCACCAGAGGGTCATCCCCACCATTTGTACAATTTTGAATCCCTACCCCATAGTGATGCTACCAGGCAAATAGGAGCAATATCCAATGCTTGGTTTCAGAGAACAAGTCGTTTATATTAAAAGAGCCAAATCGACCCCTTTTGGCCCCCACCCTCAGGCCCCTGGGGGGGTCAGCCCCACCATTTGTACAATTTTGAGTCGACATCCCGTGATGATGCTTCTGACCAAATTTGGTCAAATTCTGATCTGCGGTTATGAAGAGGAAGTCAATTGTTGACGGATGGACCACAGACGCCACGGTATGGCATATGCATAATTATGTAATTATATCCGAAGAACCAAGGTGAGCTAATAATTACTCCACAAGTTTAAACTATTTCTTGCAAAATAAATAAATGAATTAATAAATAGATAGGTAGATAAATAAATAAACTAGAAATTGTCAAGGACAATTTGACGGGCTTCGAAAACCTTTTACAACTTTAAGACAGAAATGACCTTTATGACCTTGAATGAGGACATCCATATCAACAAACTGTGTTGCCATACATCCCAGCTTGCTACAGACCCAATATCAGGTCTTTGGGACTTAAGAAGAAGTCTTTTAAAGAATTAAGCATATTTGACCCCTGTGACCATGAATGGAAGTCAGTTTCAGTGTCACCATTTACGCAAAATCTTATCCCATTCCCTTTACAATGTTTCTGACCAAATTTGGTTAAAATCTATTTAGGACTTTATGACAAATAATGATGTAAAGGAAATGATGACAGACAACAGCCCAACGACAGTACCCGCACCATGGCATAACCTTAACTGCCCTTCAGGCCAGGTGAGCTAAAAAGTTGCACAAAGGACTGATAACTCTTGTAATTTATATTCAAGCAAAATTTCAGCTAGGTTCCCCTTATGGGGCCCCTTCCCTCTGTTCCCAGGGGTTGATATCCCCACTAATGAATGCCCTCCCATGATGTTTCAGACCAAATTTGGCTGTTGTCCACTCCGGCATTACAGAGTATTTTAAAGCAAATATTTATCCAAGCTCCCCTTTTGCGGCCTGCCCGTCTCCAGGGGTCAAACTAGTCATTTATAAAGTCCTACCATATATAGTTATAACCATATAGTTTGTATTTGGCACCATGTGATCAAGTCCTGGAAAAATCCTGGAAAACTCAAGTCTGTATGAACCATGATCAATCAGAC